>NW_015167144.1:35351-36774 GCF_001447785.1 Gekko japonicus | reverse complement strand
CTTGAGCCACCGCAGCTCCTTGTATAAGCCTATACACATGAATAAATGGTGCCTGCATGAGACTGAAGCTGTGTTTATGCCCCAACCCAACTAGCTCTATGAAATGTCTAAGTGAAGAGTGGCTGGTAAGGGTCCTGGACCGCCCTGTCTGGTAGCCTCCCTGGACAGGAGAGAGGGGACCTGGTGTGTGAAGGGGTCAGGGCTGTCAGTATATGAAAAGTGGCAAGACAGGTGGCAAACTGGGACAGCCTGACCTACCTGTATCCCTGAACCTGTGTGGCAGAGGTTGTGGTGGGTGGGTCTTCTCTTTGAAGTGGGGTCAGAGCGATACCTAGGGTTTGGGAGAAGGGTATACTTTCAGTCCGTTTCCTGTTTGTGGTCTCCTGTACTGAATGCTGTGAGTCTTCTAAATCCCAGTGAAATGGCTCTGAAGACCCCGTGGGACTAGAGGCTCCCTTTCTGTTTTCTTCCCTTTTTACCCTAGGAAGATCCTTGGCTTTGGAAGCCTTGTGGTGGGCGTGCCCCTGATGGGTTCTGGTACCTGTTGCTTCCCTGGTTCTGCCCCCGTTCAGGGTTCCCATAAGCAGCTTCCCTGGGTCGGCAGTGATGATAATAAGGTTCCCAAATTAGAAGAAAGGACCCGAAATGGAATCATGGATTGATAAAAGCACTCAGGTTCAATCCCCGGCACTTCCCGTTTTTAAAGACGAATCAGGTAACAGGTGATGGGAAAGGCCTTGACCGGAGGCTGTGGAGAGCCGCTGCCAGTCTGAGTAGACAGTGCTGACCTGGATGGGCCAGTGGCCTGATTCAGTAGAAAGGCCACTTCGTGTATTTGTATGGTCACAATCAAGGAGGTCAGGTTCAGGAACTGGTCGCAAAGAGATTTCTGGGAAGTTACGGACAATAATTTACGCTGCACCAATAACATAGGCAAGGGTGTTCAGCCAGTTGGAAGCCTTTGAGTGAAAGAGCCATTTTGGAAAAAGTGTCCCAAGTGCAAAGACTGGCTGGTTGTAGCTTCTCTTCTAGGGTGGTCAGGTCCTGAGCTCTCTCCGGTGGGACACTGTTGGTTTTTGGTTTTTGTAAAATCAACTACACACACACACACACACACACACACACCCTTAACTTAAGCACATTGCTCCAGGTCAAGTTGAAAAAATTTAGAACAATTAAAATATAATTTAAAAGAGTATTACCCAAAAGGCCGCATTTTTCTTCCCTTATGTGTCCCAGGGGGTCATGCCCCTGATGCCGTCAGCCTGACAAGCAGGAATAGGACTCACATAAAGCTGGCTGAGACCAAACCAATTCCAACACGAGCAGAGAGGAGTTCACCCTTCACAGGAGGGGGATATGCCCGCCCTCGCTCAACCCATGATAAGTTAGGTGGCACTGCGACCTTTTCCTCCACATGTAT
>NW_015167144.1:24562-35250 GCF_001447785.1 Gekko japonicus | reverse complement strand
TGCTGAAATTCAGCATCGGCCTCAGCTGCATTAGTGTAAAAACGAATAACGTAAAAATGAATAACGTAAAAACGAATAATGTAAAAACGAATAATGTAAAAACGAATAATGTAAAATTTAACAATGTTAATGTAAAAACGGCGTTAACGTAAAAACGAACCATCTCCTTGGCTTGGATCCTTTGACATCCCTCTTCTTTCTTGCCATTGTGGAGACAGTCCTCTGGTGCAACTAGGGTTGCCTGGCAACTGGTGGACGGGTTGTGGGCAGGGATATGGGGGGCTGCGACGCCACGTCACCTCTGGTTAAAAAAAAAGGAAGTGACATAGGTAGCTCTAGGGGTCACTGGAAACCTTATGATTTACCATAAAGTTTCCAGTGATTCCTAGAGCTATCCTATGCCACTTCCAGTTTTTTTACCAGAATTGACACGGCACTGCAGGCAACACTGTGGTTTTTGTTTGTTTATTTTTATTCTCTCACTGCCACTTGGAGCTGAATGACACCCCTAGCCACTTTCCCTTACCCCATTGTTTCCATTTCTGCAAGACATGTGCTTTTCAAGGAGCCAGTGTGCAAGCAGAAGCGTTAGCAGCAGAGGAACTGGGCAACATAGCAGCCGTAAAGAAGTCAGTCTTCTTCTTCAGCCAGTTTGGTGCAGTGGTTAAGTGTGCGGACTCTAATCTGGGAGGACCAGGTTTGATTCCCCACTCCTCCACTTGCAGCTGCTGATGTGACCTTGGGTCAGTCACAAGCTCTGGCACAGCTGTTCCTGAAAGAGCAGTTCTTGAAAGAGTTCTCCCAGCCCCACCCACCTCACAGGGTGTCTATTGTGGGGAGGGAAAGGGAAAGGAGATTGTGAGCCGCTCTGAGACTCCCTTGGGTAGTGAAGGGTGGGGTATAAATCCAATCTCTTCTTCTTCTTCTCTTCTTCTTCTTCTTCTCTTCTTCTTCTTCTTCTTCTTCTTCTTCTTCTTCTTCTTCTTCTTCTTCTTCTTCTTCTTCTTCTTCTTCTTCTCCTGTTCTCCTGTTCTCCTGTTCTCCTGTTTATCTTCACAGCAACCCTGCAAGGCAGGTTAGACTGAGAGTGTCTGGCCCACGGGCCTCCCAGGTCCTAGTCAGATGCTCTAACTACTACCCTGCACCATGGGGGCACCTCACTGCTCCTAAGTAATGCTTTCGGTCAGAGTACTCATAGCATTTGCTTTGCTTGCTCATATGTAAGTAATCTGGTTATATAATGTTTCCTCTGTGGTGTGGCTGAAATTAGTTGTGATTTGCAAAGCAGTTCTGAACTGAGTTACGCCTTTGGAAGGCCAGTGACTTCAGGAGCTTATGACTGCTTAGTAAGTCCCCCTGGGCACTTAGATATAGTCATTGTCAACCTGTTCCAAGTCATGGCTTAATTTCAAAAGGCTACTTTGAACTGGATGGTTACATAACTTTAAAATCAAACTTGTAGGCACTCACATGTCGGGAAGTAGAATTCTAAAAGACTATTGTCTGTTAAATAATTGTGAAATAGCTGCCTCATACAATTAGACTGCTTACAATTAAAAAAGAAAAAGAAATGAGAACCCTCCCATACTGTCACACATTAAAAATACTGGATGTCAGATATCACAGGCTGCCAAATCTCAGTTGTCAGATCCCACCAAATGTTAAAATGGATGATGGGCATCTAATTTCTGGCTCGTAAAATTCACAGAGGAATCTGCGGAGTTCAGCATCTGCCACCTCGTGCCGTTTTCAAACGATCAGATAACTAAAAACATAGGCACGCATAGAAATTAGTCCGGTTGGATCCTGTGCACTCCTTCGCCTGGCCACTGGCCAGGGATGGGTGGGTAGAGTTGCCAGATCCAGGTTGGGAAACTCCTGGAGATTTGATGGTGGAGCCTGGGGGGAGGACAGGGACCTCAGTGGGGCGCAAGGCCCTAGAGTTCACCCTCCACAGCATCCATCTTCTCCAGGAGAACTGTTCTCTGTAGTCTGGAGGTGAGCTGTGATTCCGGGGGATCCCCAGGTCCCACCTGGAGGCTGGCATCCCTAGGAGGGAGAGATTTACAGTGACCTCAGCAGGGTATAGGGTTGCCAGCACCCCCACATCTGGGCAGAGGTTCCCCTACTTCTGGGGGACCCCAAGCTGCGGCCGCCCCCTCTTTCCCCTCCTGCAGCAATTGGAAGGGCTCCAGCTGATTGGCGGGGAGCACAGGGCCCGCCGATCAGCTGGAGGGTCCTTTAAATCTTCCATCTGGGAGGGGGAGGGGCTGTCACCGGCTGCAGCTCCGTGCACAAAAAGGCCCTTTAAAGGGTCTTTTTGCTAGCGGGGTGGGGCCCACGGCATGCGGGGCTGATCTCCCCTACTCGCTGCATTACAGTGAAATATTACCAAGCTGCTGGCTGCTAGGTATTGACAAGTGCTGGAATAGTTAGTTGGATGAACTGACTGATGTTTTTATGGATTTTTATTGTCTCGTCATGTGTTGTGCGTCGCCCTGAGCCTGCTTGCAGGATAGGGCGGGAGACAAATAAAATAAATAAATAATGTAATGAAAAGTGAGTTATCCGCGGCTTTTCTGCGGCAGCTTTGTGGAACGCCCGGACTGTCTCGGACTTACACAGCCGCTTCCTGTTTGTCTCTGTCCTCAGTGGGTCCGAGACTGTGATGCAGGCTTCCCTCGTTTTTGAGAGGAATCTTTTGATGCAGCCCTGTAAGTAGACTGCACGGCTGTAACCTGTTTTTCTCTGAGAGAAGAGATGAAAGGAGGGGAGAAAGATAATCAGGCCTCTGATCTCCTCACCGTGCGTCTGTCAATCAGTGTCAAAAGGCAGCAAACAGAGAAGGGATGCCTGCCTGCGCCTTGATTGTTCCAGTCAGAGAGAGAGAGAGAGAGAGAGCAAGTCGTGGATTCAATTTGCTAGGAGATGTCATATAAGGAGGAGTTTTAAATGTAAAATGTTGACTATGAATGTATCCCCACAGACGTTATTTTTATTGTACCTTATAGATAGTATTTCAGAAATTCTTTTAATGTAATGAAGGGTGTGTTGGGTAGAAATATTTTTATTCTTCATTTATGACATATAATTACATTTCTTTTTCTGTATTCTCTTTATACAATCTGTTTTCTAAAACTAAAATATTCACATACACACTTGCTAGGAGCTGCTGTGTCTTTTATTGTAAATGCAAAAACAAGACCATGAACAGATTACTACGAAGCAATTATCTTATTCGTGTATTACAATTAATAAAGATACTGTTGTACAATCTATATTTATAACACCACAATTCATACAACAATCGATGTGACCATGATCCATAGATGCTCAATCCATATGCTTACAAACTGGAAACATTCACGTGGCCCACGGATACTTTATTCCATTAAGAAATTTTGGATGAGAATGGAAAAGTATATGGACTGAGCATGTTGTATCAATTGCAGTGTTATAAATATATATTGTACAGGAGTATCTTTATTAATTGTAATACACAAATAAAATAATTGTTTCGTAGTAATTTGTTCATGGTTTTGTTTTTGCATTTACCTTCTTTCTGTGAGTCTCTCATTGGTTATCTGTCTTTTATTGTGGCAGATCCACTTACAGGTGCACAAAGAGGACTGTTTGCTTCTTTCAAGTGGGTTCCTGAATGATTTACAGTACAGTCCTTGGCGGAGTGATTCCAGTCAAAGCCCACTGAAACCAATAGCCTTAAGCTGTGTGACTATGGAATCTTTTTTCCCCTCAAAACATTTTACTTTTATTTTATAACAACAACACATAGACAAACAAACAGACAGACAATAACCAAGACAAAACAAATCTACAACACAAACATAAAATAGGAAAATCTAACCATTAAGTGTCTCTTAAGTTTTTCTCTCTAAACAGAACTAAGTTTCTACACCTTATCATGTTGATTTAAAATTTTGCACGTATTGCTATCAGCGTTCTTATTATGTTCTTTATGTTTTCTAATCCGGTTGTATACAAAGTTCATTTAATACATTCTTCAATCCACCTGTAAAATCTTGACCACATATTTTCAAAATGTTCTTCTTTTTGTCCCGTCAAAAGTACAGTGAATTTGTCCATCACAGCTGTTTCCAGTAGTTTGTTTATTATTTCTTCTTTTGATGGTGCCTCTTTTCTTCTCCAGTATTTAGCATATAATATTCTAGCAGTTGTAACACCATGCATAATCAAATAAGAATCCTGCTCTTTACAATTTTCTGGAACTATATTCCGTAAAAATAATTCTGGTACAAAAGGTATATTAATTTCCAATGGAATCTTGTTGGGGAAAGTGACAAGAAATTGGGGGGTAGAAGAAGAGGAAGAGGAGATTGGATTTATACCCTGCCCTTCACTACCCAAAGGTGTCTCAGAGCGGCTTACAAACTCCTCTCCCTTCCCCCCCCCCACAACAGAACCCTGCGAGGTCGGTGGGGCTGAGAGAGCACTTGACAGAAACTGCTCTTTTTCAAGGACAGCTCTTATCAGAACTATGGCTTGCTCAAGGTCATCCAGCCAGGTGCAAGTGGAGGAGGAGTGGGGAATCAAACCCCGTTCTCCCAGATCAGAGTCCGAGCACTTCACCACGACACCAAACCAAGCCATTGAGGTTTTATAGATCCTGGAGTGTCCTGTGATGTCACTGCTGTGGCCTGGAAACCCAAAACAGAAACTAATGAGAGTTCTTCCTTTCAACTTTTTGATTCTTGGAGTCATCCCTGTGAGGCTGGAACCAATCAGTGCACCACAGCAAGCAGAGACTTGGAGGTCCAAATGGATTTGTATGTCACAGTGACTTGTCCCCTTATCTTTCTTTTGCCTTCATTCACCTGCATGCATCTTTCCAGTCTCTGCAAAAACAAGGCTAAAGCCCAGAATTCCTTTAAGTGTGTCTTTAGCCATTACACAGAAATACCCACCATCTCGTGCTGTCCAAATGAGCTGGAGGACAGGTAAACGTTTGTTTTTGTTGTGTGTTTTTTAGAAGAAGCTTAAGACAACCTGTTTGCCAAAACAGAGGTTGCAGGTCACCCAGGGCAAACCTGTTATCACGCGGTGGCCAGTCTTTGCTCAGCAGGTTCTCACTGCAGCCAAAAGGGACGCTGAATGTCAGAGCTCTTCTCAGAGCCTGCAAAGGAAAAAGAACATAAGAACATCCCCCAAGCACCAAGAAGACAGAGCATCACTGCCCCAGACATAAGGACATAAGAGAAGCCAATGTTGGATCAGGCCAATGGCCCATCCAGTCCAACACTCTGTGTCACACAGTGGCCAAAAATACCAGGTGCCATCAGGAGGTCCAGCAGTGGGGCCAGGACACTAGGAGCCCTCCCACTGTTGCCCCCCCCCAAGCACCAAGAATACAGAGCATCCCTTGCCCCAGACTGAGAGTCCCTATCTATACTTTGTGGCTCATAGCCACTGATGGACCTCTGCCCCAGGTGCTTATCCAGTTCCCTCTTGAAGCCCTCCGTGCTTGTAGCCGCTGCCACCACCTCCTGGGGCAGTGACTCCCTTCAGGGTCCAGAAGTAACAGGCTTGTCCTGGGAGCCGCGCTCTGCTCTCAGGATAGGCCTTTGGATATTCCAGACCTGAAACGATGCCAGAAATCTCCTGTTTTGTTACAGGGGGGAAATACCTGTGGGATGAAAGAATGCAGTCCCCAATTTTTCAGGATTCCTGAAACTTCTCTCCCAAAATTTTGGGGTGGCTTTGGCTTTGGTGTAGTGGAGAGCCAGTTTGGTGTAGTGGTTAAGTGTGCGGACTCTAATCTGGGAGAACCGGGTTTGATTCCCCTCTCCTCCACTTGCACCTGCTGATGTGACCTTGGGTCAGTCACAAGCTCTGGCACAGCTGTCCTTGAAAAAGAGCAGTTTGTGTCAGAGTTCTCTCAGCCCCGCCCATCTCACAAGGTGTCTGTTTGTGGGGAGGGGAAGGGAAAGGAGTTTGTCAGCCGCTCTGAGACTCCAAGTGAAGGGTGGGGTATAAATCCAATCTCTTCTTCTTCTTCTCTTTGGTAGAAGTCCCCAAACTTACCCACTGGTGGGCAAGGGGGAACAGAAGAGCCCTACTTTGAATTCTCAGCTTCTTCCCACCAGTTTGGTGTCGTGGTTAAGTGCGCCGGACTCTAATCTGGGAGAACTGGGTTTGATTCCCCACCCCTCCACTTGCACCTGCTGGTGTGACCTTGGGTCAGTCACAAGTTCTCTCAGAGCTGTTCTCTCAAGGGCAGTTCTCAAAAGAGCTCTCTCAGCCCCACCTACCTCATGGGGTGTCTGTTGTGGGGAGGGGAAAGGAAAGGAGTTTGTGAGCCGCTCTGAGACTCCCTTGGGTAATGAAGGGCGGGGTATAAACCCATCTCTTCTTCTTCTTCTTGATAAGCAAAATAGGGCTTTTATTGTATACCGCTTCTTGGCCTTTTGGCTGGGAAAGTATTCTCTATAAAGTCATCTGTTTTTATCTGTTTAATATCTGATACATCCTCTATCTGAAATAATTTGAGGACTAATTTTTCTGAGAGTCAGTTTGGTGTCGTGGTTAAGTGCTGCGGACTCTAATCTGGGAGAACCGGGTTTGATTCCCCACTCCTCCACTTGCAGCGGTGGGTGTGTCCTTGGGTCAGTCACAGTTCTCTCAGAGCTGTTCTCTAATGAGCACTATCTGTGAACAGCTCTCTCAGCCCCACCTGCCTCACAGGGTGTCTGTTGTGGGGAGGGGAAGGGAAAGGAGTTTGTAAGCCGCTCTGAGACTCCCATCAGGTAGTGAAGGGCAGGGTATCAATCCAATCTCCTCCTCCTCCTCTAATTCATGACATGGCCTGCAACAAAGCCATTTGCCTTTCCCCTGGTCTGCGCGCCAGCCTTTCAGTGTTCTGGCCCCACGATCCTCAGGTTGTTGGCTGTGTTATGTGCCATTCGCCACTCGTATCTCAGTGGAAACACTCTAAGCACTACTGCTTTTCTGAGCAACGCAGAATGCGGTTGGCTCCGCTGAATGGCTTCGCATACAAATTACCCTTTCTGGCGTCTAGGCAGAACAAACCAGTCAGGCGGCTGCCGGAACGAGAGCGGGGCTTGTAAGGCGGGGCAGGAAGGAGCACCGAGTCTCCTGCTGTCAGGTGAGGAACAGCAGCACCCCCGTGGGAGTCCAGATTACGGTAGCCAAATCGGAATGCCTTGGAAGTTGCAGGCGAGCAGGCGGAGCGTAGGACTAGGGTTTGAATCCACACTCTGCCCTGGAAGCGCACTGGGTGACTTTGGTTTGGTTGCACTATCTCAGAATAACCGGGACAGGAGGGCCGGGCGTGATGTGGTCCACGGGGATGCGAAGAGTCAGACTCGACCGTGCGACTGAACAACAACAAACCTACCTGATGGAGATAAAATGGAGGAAGGTAGCCCTCCCCTGGATAGCCCAGGCTGGCCCGCGATCCCGTCAGATCTCAGAAGCTAAGCTGGATTGGCCCGGGTGAGCACTTGGATGGGAGACCACCAAGGCAGCCCAGGGTCATGATGCAAAGGCAGGCAAGGGCAGACCACCTCTGAGAGAGCCAGTTTGGTGTCGTGGTTAAGTGTGCGGACTCTAATCTGGGAGAACCAGGTTTGATTCCCCACTCCTCTACATGCAGCTGCTGGTGTGACCTTGGGTCAGTCTTAAGTTCTCTCAGAGCTGTTCTCTCAGGAGCAGTTTCTGTCGGAGCTCTCTCAGCCCCACCTACCTCACAGGGTGTCTGTTGTGGGGAAGGGAAGGGAAAGGAGATTGTGAGCCACTGTGAGTGAAGGGTGGGGTATAAATCCAATCTCCTCCTCCTCCTCCTCTTCTACTACTACTACTACTACTACTTCTACTACTACTACTTCTTTTTCTTCTTCTTTACACACTGCCATACCATAATTATTAATTATCATTAATGGAATTATTCTTAATGGAAGGGGAACTGTGAGGGTCCCCATTGGGGAGAACAGCAAGATACAAAGATGGAAACAAACAGAAGACCTCCTTCTTTCTTTCCTGTTGTCAGTGAGATTGATAGATATTGACTGGCATGCCTCTCCTTACGATTGCGTTGTATGTCTTAGAATATTTGTTTTCAAAATGCATTTTACGTGGGAGCTCCCTCATCCTCTGAGGCTTTATAGTCTTAAGACGCAGCTGTGGGCTTCCAGCACAGCTTCTTCCAAGAGCAGGAGCTTTCGGAAGATGGAGCCCTTGGGGAAAAGTGTGATGTGCATCATACCATCCCTTCCAGGAATAACCCGGAAGTGATGTCACAGCCAACCCCCTGTGGCAGTCTAGGAATTCCCCAGATCTCTGTGGTAAAGATAAGGTTTCGCCAGAAGTGACATCGCCGTGCATGCAGCCCTGTTACGTCCCCCCTCCCATTTACTTCCTGCTGCCTGGAGAAGAGCAACAGTTGGATGCCAGCGTAAGCAGAAGAGGGCCTGGCGCCACTGGGTACGTGGTCGGCCTCCAGGAGGCCCCCGTGGGATCAGGGCCATGACACGTCGCCTCCCCAGGGCTGGGGCACAACTTTAACCCTTTCCCCCTTCGGCAGCAGCTTGATATCCACCAAGCACACAACAATGACATTGTCATGCAAACAAGAAGAGGAGGAGCCAGGCACTGTGAACCTTCCTGTGCTAAAGAGGCACCTCAGTGGCCTTGAGTGGCCACTTGCTGCTACCTGCAACGCGCAGGAGGAAACCCAGCGCCCTCCTCCTCAGAACGGGAGGTCTATAGCAGCCGATCCTTCCAGAAGCGGGGAGGGGCCACAGCTCTGTAGGGGCTTGTGGCCCAACAGGTAGGGGACTGTGATCTGCTTGAGAGTCAACGTCTGAGTCCAGTGGCACTTTTAAGGTCAATAAAGTTTAATTCTGGGTAAAAGCTTTCGTGTGCGTGTACCCAGAATAAAACTCGGTTGGTCTCCAAGGTGCCTGACTGGACTCAAACTTTGTCCTGCTGCTCCAGACGAGCACGGCCGACCCCACCTGGATCTCACTTGATTGTCACACCTGTAGGTTGAAGACCGCTGACCGCAGGGACGTTTTAGCGCTCAGAAGGGCGTCCTGAGGGCTGAGCCCGTCTCTCCCATGCAAAGGCTGCGTTTGAACTGGAGGGGCCGGGTTTCCTCCGGGTACTCAACAGAGTGGTCCGAGCGAGAAGAAACTTTTCGTTCCTCGCTCCCTGTGTGTTTCGGTGTCTGACCCCACCCCCAGTTTCCCACGGTAGCAACTGCCGGTTTCTCTTTGACCCACTGATTTGTGCAGCTTTAGTGGAACTATTCCCAAATAACAAAATAATTGAAAAATGAGACGTCTGGGGAAAGCAAATCCCTCCCTCCCCCCTCCCTTCTTCTTCTTTTTTTTCAAACAAGCCCCCTGTAATGTTTTGTTTTAATCTTGTTTTCATTACCTCTTTCGTTTGGGTATGAAAGAGATTTCCGTGTTTGAAGCCTCAGGAAGTGCCTGTCCCGGAAATTAAACTTGTCTGCCATCGCCGGGCTGGCTTGGGCCAGGCGTGTTCTGCAATTGTTCCTCCGAATGCCCTGTCTGTCTGTCTGTCTGTCTGTCTGGCAGAAGCAAGCGTAGGCACCACCAGAATGCTGTTGCGGGGTTTCTGTGATTGGAGATTGTCAAATACGTACAATTATATAATGTGGTTTATGATTCAAGGGCAAAAGTATATTTCTGCAAAGAAAATAGATGAGATCTCAGGCAAGAGGCCCAGGAAAATGAAATGGGAAAATTCATCTCTCTAAATCTCAGGCTTACATTCCTCTCTGCCCGGTGTTTAATCTTCCTGTTTGCTTAGGTGTATCTCAGGGCACGGGATGCGTGCTCATATATCTGTGTACGCTCCACTGTATTTACAGAAAGCTTATCTCGGCTCGGAATACTGCTGCCAAGGGTAAGCAGAACAGTTGCAGAGGTTGAGATCATTCTTGCTAGAGGAGCGTCCAAACTGTTCAAGGATTGGGGATTGGGTACAGGTAAGGTTGCCAGCCCTGAGTTGTGAAATACCTGGAGATTTAAAGGGAGGAGCCGGGGGAGAGCAGTCTTTGCAGGGGGACCTCAGTGGTACGTAATGCCATATAGAGTCCACCCCCCTTAGCAGCCATTTTCTCCAGGGGAATTAATCTCTGTAGTCTGGGGATCAGTTGCAATTCCAGGTGATGTCCAGGCCCCACCTGGAGGATGGCAACCTTGAGTCCAGGAGAGGGAGGCCAATGATCAGTAACAGAAAAATTCACCTGGAATTTATCTTTAGGATGAAATAGCATATGCGTTCTTGGTGCTTGGGGGGGGCAACAGTGGGAGGGCTCCTAGTGTCCCGGCCCCACTGCTGGACCTCCTGATGACACCTGGTATTTTTGGCCACTGTGTGACCCAGAGTGTAGGACTGGATGGGCCATTGGCCTGATCCAACATGGCTTCTCTTATGTCCTTATGTCTGGGGCAGTGATGCTCTGAATTCTTGGTGCTTGGGGGGGGGGTTCAAGAGTGGGAGGGCTTCTGGAGTTCTGGCCCCGCTGGTGGACTTCCTGATGGCCCCTGGTATTTTCGGCCCCTGTGTGACACAAGAGTGTTGGACTGGATGGGCCATTGGCCTGATCCAACATGGTTTCTCTTATGTTTTCCCCTGGGTCCTAGACTCAGAACTCTGAG
>NW_015167144.1:3373-24540 GCF_001447785.1 Gekko japonicus | reverse complement strand
TACAGATACACACCTGAACAGCATACTCAAGATTGCAACAGCACAGACATTTTAATGCGATAATTCAGAGCAAGAGGTGTCAGTTATCAGATACTGTTAAACAAAATATTGCAAGAGTGCTAATGTTTTAAGCATGTTTTTATTTTGAGTAAAAGAAAACCCTTTGTGTCTGTGTCCTTTATAAAGTTTGTATCTCCACTACCTGGCATTACATTTTGTGACACACACGGCCCAGCCCAACAAGGTCTCACTTATGTCCGATCCGGCCCTCATAACAAATGAGTTCGACACCCCTGCTATAAGGAGAGGAAGGAACACAGCAGGACTCCATGAGGAAGGTGTCGTTTCTGGGCGAGGTCTCCCACACAAATTCCATACAAAGGAAGAAGAGTTGGTTTCCATACCCCGCTTTTCTCTTCCCTACAGTGTCTTAAAGCAGCTTACAATTAAAGGCAAAGGTTCCCTTGCTTGAAATCCAGTCGAATCCGACTCTAGGGTTGCGGTGCTCATCTCCGTTTCAAAGCCAAAGAGCCAGCGCTGTCCGAAGACGTTTCCGTGGTCATGTGGCCGGCATGACTAAACACCAAGGCGCACGGAACGCTGTTTCCTTCCCACCAAAGTGGTACCTATTTATCTACTTGCAATTTCTTGCTTTCGAACTGCTAGGTTGGCAGGAGCTGGAACTAGAAACGGGAGCTCACTCCGTCACGCGGCGCACTTGGGTCTCGAACTGCTGAACTACTGACCTTCCACAGCCTGCAGTTCAGTGTCTTAACCACTTGAGCCACCGCAGCTGACAATTACCTTTCCCTAAATTCCAGAATTTAGACGTTTACTTCAAGGCAGATCCCGAGTCCTTAAATGCCAGGTGTCTCTTGGAAACTCACGAGGGGTGGGGTGTGGTGGGGGTGGGGAGTGACTGACAGCAAAGAGACGCCTAGGCCAACATTGCCGGCGATGTGGTGGTATCACTTCTGGCACGCACCGGAAATCACATCCCTGGTAGTGCTGGACACGTTGGTATTTGGCAAAAACTCTATGGTAGAAGTCATTTTTTACCATAGAGTTTTTGCCCAAATACCACAGAGTCCCCGTGTCACCAGTGATGTGGTGAAGTCACTTCTGGTGCCTGGATGTTATATCACTGACATCACTGCACTGATAATAGTAAATATGAATGTGAGCTGAATGAATCAATGACTTATGCTTCGTTAACACCATGCCAGGTTTTTTGGTACAGGTGTGCCAGGAGCAGGGCTTAGACACCATTTCAAAGATCTGAGTTAGATTCTTTAATAGAAGAAGTAAAGCTCATCATATTAGGAAATCAGAACACAAGAGAAGCCATGTTGGATCAGGCCAGTGGCCCATCCAGTCCAACACTCTGTGTCCCACAGTGGCCAGAACCCAGGTGCCATCAGGAGGTCCACCAGCGGGGCCAGAGCTCCAGAAGCCCTCCCACTGCAGCCCCCCAAGCACCATGAATACAGAGCATCACTGCCCCCAGACAGAGTGTTCCATCTATACCTTGTGGCTAAGAGCCACTGATGGACCTCCAATCCCCTCTTGAAGTGGTCTGTGCCTTTAGCTGCCGCCACCTCCAGTGGCAGTGAATTCCATGTGTTCACCACCCTTTGGGTGAAGAAGGACTTCCTTTTATCCGTTCTAACCCGACTTCTCAGCAACTTCATGGAGTGCCCACGAGTTCTTGTATGGTGAGAAAGGGAGACAAGTACCTCTTTCTCTACCTGCTCTATCCCGTGCATAATCTGGTCAACCTCGATCACGTCACCCCTCAGTCCTCGTTTCTCCCAGCTGAACAGCCCCCTCCAACAGCCTTGTCAAACCAGTAGCTGATGGGGCCTTCTCAGAAAGACTCCCTTCCCACCGTAATTTAAGCACAGTTTAAGCACAGGAGATGACTCTGCTTTAATGCCAGCTTTCATGGCAGAACGGGGGTTTGAACCCGGGCCTCCCTACCTTGGCTCTCTAACCACTACCCCACACAGCCCCACAGAATGTGTTTTGATATGTGAAGTGTTCATGGCTATGACCCTGGCAATGAGGGAAGCTTCCTTGCCCAACGTGTAGCAGATTCCGCCACGGCAGCTGGAATTCTTGTAGGTTCTTTTCAGGGAGACGGGAAAGTGCCAGCGCAGCACTATTTAATTCCGCTTTTTGTGCGAATGTCAGCAGCAAGTTTAATTTAGTTGCCGTTTAAGGGAGAGGATGAATAGAGGGAGAGACTCAAACCCTTTAGGACGCCAGTCTCTGAGAAATTGTGCAGCAACGGAAAAAAAACATGGCTGCAATTTATGAAGTACTGCTAAATAAAGTTCAAACGAGCAGATTTAATTTCTACTCGATGGGGCTGGTTTTCTGCCTCGTTGCCTGGATGCGTGCTCTCCAGAACGCGTGCGTCTGACCTTTTCGAGGTGTCATCCGTATAGGCGGCGCGCCTCCTTGCTTGAGGTGTCGCTCGCCTCTCCCAAAGGCTCAGAGCAGGTTCCAGACCTTAGGAGAGTAGGTGAAAACGCCACTCAGTCAGGGAAAGCGCCGGGCACCACACGACACACAGACAGAATTCCTCTCTTGTGTCTAAGCCACACAGAAGACGTTCATCAACCAGCAATCTCATTTTCAGGAAATATATATACTTGCGTAAAACAGGGCGACCAAGAATAAGGCCTTTGAGTCCATGTCTCAGCCTCTCTCTTACCGCTGTTTTCTTCTCAGTGTCATACCTCGGCTTCTAGTGGGAAACCTCCAGGTAACTGTGGCTCTCACCTGCTGATGCTCACCTGGTCAGTGGGCAGAAACTGGGACCAAATTGGGGGGGGGATCATAATGTACCACAGACTGTGCGACTGAACAACAACAAAAAGAACTACCCTTGTCACCTCTGGGTTGTTGTAGGAATTGCCAGAAACTCTATGGTTCAGAACTTCTTGTGAGTAGACAAGGCCTTGTTTTTCTTTTAAATTCTTCTCCCGGGATGCTGCCCCCCGCCCCACAACCCTCTTGCCGAGTGTTGCCGTGTCCTTGGGGTAGGGACCTGGCTTTTGATGAAGCTGGTGCCCTGTTTATGACACCAGCAGTGTACTTCCTTTTGGGAATCTGGACCCTTGTTTTTATTACTTATATGCTAAAGAATTAAAATAAATGCATATGGCTATGTAGGTATGCAATTGCCATTTTGGTTCAGTGTGAAATACGGAGGATCTCGCTGCAGCAGTTCAATGGCATGGAGGAGTCTCCGGGCTTCTCCAAGATCAAGAGAAAAATTCACCTGTGTTGAGCCAAAATGAAATTAGTAGGGAAACGTTGTATGTGATTTTTAGCGAATGGAAGAACACGTGCCAAAAACGTCTGGCCCACTGGACTCTTTTCAGACAGAAACAACGTCGGGAATGTTAAACAGAAGATTTAAAGCACATTCTTTTAGCTCATTTTCATAGGTGTGTTTGAGAAGGAAATCTGAGCCTTGGGGGTACATTTTGTTCATGGTTTTGGGTCTCCTTCAAGAATGATGGAATATGGGCTTAGATCCTGTACCTTTTTTCTGTCGCTTCACTCCATTCACTGCTGATCACCAGCTGTGGTGTTGTGGTTAAGAGTGGCGGACTCTAATCTGGGAGAACCGGGTTTGAGTCCCCACTCCTCCTTCACATGAAGCCAGCTGGGTGACCTTGGGTCAGTCACAAGTTCTCTCAGAGCTGTTCTCTCAAGAGCAGTTTCTGTCAAGAGCTCTCTCAGCCCCACCTACCTCACAGGAAGGGAAGGAGATTGCAAGCTGCTCTGAGACTCCTTCGGGTAGTGAGGGGCGGGGTATAAAGCCAATTCTTCTTCTTCTCTTGTGGTACTGTGGTGTAGTGATTAGAGTGTGAGACTGGGGTTCAGGAGACCCAGGTTTGAATCCCTGCTTGTGCTGTGAAGGCTTGTTGGGTGACCCGGGGCCAGTCACACACACCCTCAGCCTTCCCTACCTCACAGGGTCATTGTGAGGATAAAACGAAAGAGGAGAACAATACAAGCTGCTTTGGGTCTTCACATGGGAGGAAGCAAAATAAACTAAATTATGAAGTAAAATAAATTAAATAAGCACTTCTTAGCTCCTTGAAAGACATTGGTCTTGCCTGTGCGGAAGTGCCAGTCACTGGTGGGGCACCCTCCACAGCAGAGGGCAGCTCCTGCAGCAGAAAAGGGTAGTGCAGACAGAGAAAATGAAGGCATAAGATCCAGGTCAACATATTTAAACTTCTGTAAGTACTTGGGAACATGAAAAAACAGCCAAAACTTTCAGTTAGCGAGGAAATCGCAGGGTGACTGCCGTGACTCACGAGAGCCCCTCCCCTGCCACAGATTGTGTTGGTCTTTCAGGTGCTCCCGGACTCTTTCTCTTTTCTCCTGCTCTGGTATTTGGGCAGCCTTACTTTATGTATAAATGGGGAAACATGAACAGCCGTGGGCAGACAGTGGCATGTGGGCCACGAGCGGGAATCGCCCTGACACAGCACGTCACTTCTCTTGCGCAGTTGGAAGGAAGGAGACAATTCTCTTTAGCTTTCTTGGGTTCGTATAAAGATGTGACAAGGTGACCACCGTAATTTGCAACCTGCGACAAAAAAGTGTGTCTTAAAGTCTCAAGATCAAAGCCCAGATGTCAGAAAGGTGAAGTTCAGAGCTGGGGGAGGGGAGGGGGGGTTGTGTGTGATGCTAATGAAGTGGAGCTGCCAAAACTTCTCTCTTGCTCCGGATTGCAAGACTAGATCACAAGGGAGTCGATACTGGCTAAATATCAGGAGAGACTTCCTGACTGTAAGAGTGGTTAAGCAGTGGAACAGACTGCCTCGGGAGGTGGTGGATGCTCCTTCGCTGGATGTTTTCAAGCGGAGGCTGGATGACCCTCTTTCGGGTATGTTGCAGGGCTATCTTTCAGCTGTGCAGGGGGTGGGACTAGATGACCTGCAAGGCCCCTTCCAACCCTAACATTCTATGATTCTATGAACTTTTTTTCCCCCTGTGGCCAGTGGCTTGTCCTGTGAATGCTCTGAACGGTGTCGAAAACCACAATCACTCCACTCCTCGCCCACCTCCTTGCATTTAAGGGCGCGGGATGGGGGTGGTTATGCCCAGAAGTTGATAGCCTGTGGGTATTTTTTCTCTCGGGAAAGCCTGCCTTCTGACTCAGCCAAAGGGCGTGAGCCGTAGGTCAGAGGTAGAATGCCTGTTCTGTGGGCACAGACACCAAGGGCTGCCAGGTTGTTGGCTCTGGTCCCCCCCCCCCGACAGTTCGTGTTCCTGCTGCCTCTCCATGGCGCAGGAGGAGCAAAATGGGGGGGGGGCAAACAAATGGTGGTGGTGGGACTGTGATGTGATTTCTGGCTTTGGGATTGAAAGCAGTGTCATGACATTGTGCAGCACTCTAGGGAACCCCTAGAGCAGGGGTCATTTCGTAGAAGGACAGGTGCAGGAGCTCATTAGCATAACTCATTAGCATAACTCATTTGCATATGCCACACCCCCTGACATTATGGGAAGTGTGTCAGAAGGGAACACCCACCGCTCAGGCTCCACTGGACTGTTTTGGATTGCTAGCTATGGGGGAAGGGGATACATGCAGATCTGCCCTCGCAGAGGAGGAAGAGCTTGTACCTGAATAAAACTTGGTCTTAAAGGTGCCACTGGACTGTTTTGGATTGCTAGCTATGGGGGAGGCTCTGCAACTTACCTGGCTGCTTCTTGCTCCGACTGAGGGCTGCTGGGAGCAGGGGGTGGGTCTTGTTGCATGTGCCCGCCCCCTGGGCTCTTTACTGCCGGAGCTCCACTCCTGTGCGCTTCTGCAGGAAATGACCCCTGCCCTAGAGCACGTAGCGTGATGCACCTGAATGGATTTTATCAGTTACTCCCGAGTGCATCGTGATTATCTTCAGTGTCCCATGTGTTAAGCACATTGTATACATAAATAAATAGCATAAATACATAATTTTTTATTATTATTTATTTATTATATTGATATTCCCCCCCTCCCAGCCATGGCCGGCTCAGGGCAGCTTACAGCAAGATGAAACAACAATAGTAACAATAAATAGCAAAAGTCATAAAACCATATAACAACAACAACATTAAAAGGTGCTAATGTCCAGAGAGGACCGTTATACAGATACTGGTTTAATATTCCATTAGGGAAGGCGCTCAGCTTCCATGCCATCCCGATGGACGGTCCCGGTCTAATATTGTGCGAGTGGCTCAGGCGGCCTCGAGATTTCACGGGGGTCGGGGAATTCTCTCCCGGGGCGGCTCCTAGTTGAACGCCTGGCGGAACAGCACCATCTTGCAGGCCCTGCGGAACTCCATAAGGATCCGCAGGGGCCTGATTTCCTCCGGGAGCTTGTTCCACCAGAGAGGAGCCGCCACCAAAAATGCCCTGGCCCTGGTTGAAGGTAGCCTGGCATCCTTAGGTCCGGGGAGGGTGAGTCGGTGTTGAGACCCTGTTCGCAGCGCTTTCTGGGGGACATGTGGGGAAAGGCGGCCCCTCAGGCAGAGGTCATTTTGGGGGGAACGCGGGGGAACACAGTTCCCCCGGGTGAGGTGCAGGGGCGGGGCACATGACGAAGCCCCGCCCCCTGCTTCCGGCCGCCCCGCTTCCAGCCCTCATTCAGCCAGGAGGAGGCAGGAGAAGAGGGAGGGTAAGTTGCTTCCTCCCCGTCTCTCCCCACCCCTGCCTGCCTGGGGCCAGGGAGGGCCTTGGCGGGGCTTCCTCGCACTCCCGCTGGCCTTGCAGGTCCACTGCCGGGCCCCTGATGTCAGGGGGTGTGGCATATGCTAATGAGTTATGCTAATGAGTTCCCCTAGCTCTTTTTCTACGAAATGACCCCTGCCCTCAGGTATGTAGGTCCCTGTCCATAAAGGGCTTTAAAGGTAAGAACCAGCACGTTAAAACGAATTTGGTATGTTATCGGTAGCCAGTGCAGTGCCTTCAGCACAGGTTGGATGTGCTCCCGCATTGGGAGGCCCATCAGCAGCCTGGCCGCGGCATTTTGCACCAGCTGTAGCTTCTGAATCTGCGATAAGGGCAGCCCCATGTAGAATTACATAAATAAAAATACATAAATAGAATAAAATGTGCATCACCTTACACTTACCAAGACTGAACTTCACTTGCCACAATGTCACCCACCCGCCCAGTTTGTGGAGGTCCTCTTGGAGCCCTTCAAAGTCAGCCTGGGTTCTCACCATCCTGAATAATTTTCGGTAATGTGAAAACTTGGCCACTACACTACGCACTTCATTGATGAATCAATTAAATAGTACCGGCCCCAATACCGATCCTTGTGGGACCTCACTGCTTACTTCCCTCCATTGCAGGAATCATCCACTAATTCCTACTCTTTGCTTCCTGTAATTTAATCAGTTTTTAATCCATAAGAGAAGCCGTCTTCTTATCCCATGATGACTCCTAAGTTTACTCAGGAGTCTTTGGTGAGGTACCTTGTCGAAAGCCTTTTGAAAGTCCAGGTATACAATGTCTGCCGGGTCACCGTTGTCTACCTGCTCAATCACTTTCTCTAAGAATTCCAGAAGTTTGGTGAGGCAGGAGTTCCCTTTGCAGAAGCCATGCTGATTTCCCCTCAGTGAGCTGTGTCCCTCCATAGGCCCAGTAATTCTACCTTTGGTTACGGTTTCTACTAAGTAGCCTGGGACAGATGTTAAATCCAAAAAGCTGGGAAACCTAGCGTCACAGAGATCCAAAATATGCAAATTCTGCTAGGAAAAACACCATCAAAAATGGCCAGAATATATAAACAATGTATGAATATAAAGCATAAATTAAAGTATATAAGTATAAATTCCATCAGAAATTGCCAAAATACATAAACGAAATATATATATATATATATACACACACACACACACATACACAATGTTCATAGTGTGAAGAGCAAATCGTAAGTTGTTGTCAGGAGAAATCGTTGAAATCGGGTTCCAACTACACAGCCAGCAAACTGAAGAAACCTTTAAGTATCTGGAACAGTAGCTGCTGGAGCCTCTCCCCAAGATACCCGCCATGTTTCAAGAACATTGAACCAGGGGGTCCAATTCTACGGGCCCCCAAACAGGTTGCCCCTATCCCCTCCATTGTTCTCTATGGTGGAATGGGCGTTTTTGCGAAAGCTGTTTTTGAAAAATTTTTGAAAACGGGGATTCCTCCTACTAAATTGAACGGACTACATGGACTAATATTTATCTTTGAAGGAGGAAACATTGTATTCTGTGCCTTGCTTATAGTTATAGTATGCACTTATTTTGATGTTATGACACCAACAACTTTATAATTGTGAAATAGAGTTTATATATTTTGGCAAGTTTTGATGGTGTTTTTACTAGCGGAATTTGCATATTTTGGGACAGATGTTAATCTGCCTGGCCTGTCGTTGGGTGTATGCCATCAGGACCTGGAGACTTTTCAGTTTTTTATTTCTCCAGTAGGACTAGAATTTGTGTGACATCATGGCCGAGTTTCCTTCTGTACAAAATGGCACCATGGCAAATTTTAAGCAGAGTGGTTTTTTTAACAAACAGAATATCTTAACAATCTCATTCACATAGAGTTGCCACTTGCCAGCCTCCGGGTGGTGACTGGAGATCTCCTGAGATTACAAGAGATCTCCAGGAGCCAGTGATCCGTTCCCCTGCAGAAAATGGTCACTTAGGAAGTGGGACTCCATGGCATTATACCCTATGGAAGCCCCTCCCCTCCCCAAACCCTGCCCTCCATACATCGCCCTCCTTTCCTTCATTTTATTCTCACAGCAACCTAGGAAGGTTGGTTAGGCTGAGAGTGTGTGACTAGCCCAGGGTCTCCCAACAAGCTTATATGGCAGAGGGGGAATTTGAACCCGGGTCTCCCAGATCCTTGTTAAACACTTTAACTATTACACCTCCACCGGCTCAATGTGGAAACAGCTACCTCCTTCGTAAGGAGATGCTTGGCTTGGAATCTCCCAACATTTTGTGATTGGACTCATCCCCCTTTGCAGCCATTTTGTGGTTGCCTGTGTGCCATAGCTGGGACAGACTGGAGGTCAAAGAAGAAGGGGACAGCAAAGGATGAGATGGTTAGACAGTGTTACCCAGGGCTATTTTTGGGCAGGAAGGCACAGGAACAGAGTTCCAGCTGGCTCCCGAGTTGGCCACGCCCAGCAGGAACTTGTTAGCATAATAGGCCACACCCAACAGCAGGAACTCATTAGGATTGGCTACATCAGGGGTGTGTGGCCTAACATGCAAAGAAGTTCCTGCTACAAAAAAGCCCTGGGCTTGGACAACAAACAAAGTAAACAGAATAAGAAGCAAAAGGTGGGTGTGGTAACATGGGGTGTGGCCTAATATGCTAATGAGCTGTGATGTCAGGGGTGTGGCCTAATATGCTAATGAGTTTCTGCTGTTTGGTGTGCCCTGTTATGCTAATGAGTTCCTGCTGGGCTTTTTCAACCAAAAAAGCCCTGGTGGTACCAATGCAACAAACACGAAATTAAGCAAACTCCGGAGCATGACGGAAGACAGGAGGGCCTGGCGTAATGTGATCCATGGGGTCGCGGAGAGTCGGACTCGACTGTGCGACTGAACAACAACAACAAAAGTGTGCCATAGCAGCCATTTTGTGGTGGTGTCTACTTAGGGTTGCCAGGTCGTACTTGGCAACTGGCAAGAGGGTTGGGAGTGGAGTCGTGGGGAGGCGTAGCATCGTCTGTGTTGCTACGTCACTTCTGGTGAAAAACAGGAAGTTACGTAGGGTCGCTCTAGGAATCACCAGAAACTCTATGGTAAAGGTGATGTCACCTTTCTTTTTCCTCCCACCACTGCACAGAGCAGCGATGGGCAAACGAGGGCTTTCAGTGGGAAGCCTCCCCAGCCATACGTCCGGTATCTCTTCTTAAAATTTCATGAGGTGCAGCATGGTTGGGGTCCCCCCTGTTCTACTGATTTCCTGATATTACCAGGTAAAATGGATGATTTAAGGGTGAATAAAACTCTTAAAATTCCATGCAGTATCTTAAATCATGGGCCTTTTTTGTTTTAGAACAAGACAAAAGAGTGCTATTCTTCTTCAGTACATTCCAGGGTTCATTCTCCAGGTAAGCGTTTAGCACGGGAATACTCTTTGCAGTATTTGAAAGGGAATCGCTACAAGATGATCTCACGCGCTTTTAATAGCAGCACCCTTCAAGCAGAACCCCATATTAAAAGCTAAAGTGCATCTTGTCTGAGAAGCGGTGGTAAGAATAAATATTTAATACCCTTTCCAGGGTGGGAGGGATGAGAAGGGGGGGGGAACGTGTGAAATCTCTCTTGGGGACTGACAGAGCAAACATTTGCAATATATAAGCATTGCATAAGCACCGAATTAATATATTTGGATTTAAAAGGGTGATACATTGAAACGGAGATGGCTTCGTCATCTCCACAACTCGGAATCATTGTCAGCCAATTTGGAGGTGTTTTGCGTATGTCAAATACCATATGTCACAATCGACAAATCGTAATTTGTCTGTTGAGTTCTGTTGAAAGGAAGACGAAGGGAAAGTCTTCTCCGAACTCGTAACTACCTTCCCCCCCTAGCATTTTCCCATCCGGCTGAAGAACAGTCTGGATGCTTTAGACCAACGGTTTGTGGCATCCAGCATCTTGTGTCTTTCAGTAGCCAGCCACTTGCCCTGGAAGGCTCACAGAGGCCAAGGCCCCCTCCCCCTTTGGTTAGCCTTGTGGCAAATGCAATTCAGGGATAGACTGCCTTTAGACATGGAGGTTCTGTTTATTCACCATGGGTATCTGATGGACGTGTCCTCTCTGAATTTGTCTAGTCCGGTGTCCCCCACTCTGCCTCGTTGAGTTCCACAAGTTTAGAAGCCCTCCTCTCTCCTGCTGTCCTGAATCTGCTGCCAGTTAACTTCACCAGATTCCCCCTAAGGTCTGTCTTCTAAAGTACTTCGGCACCCTTCAGTCACTCGTTTATTCCAGAGGATCCTAACCTTGAGGTCTGCAAGCGCCCACCTGTTTGGGTCAGGTTCCGCCTTCCTTCCATGAGCAAGACACTGGTTGTTCAGTGGCCAGGTTGCTTTCCACACGTGCAGCCGATCCCGCACGGGGCACGTTATACCACCACCACCCTAGTATTTTGGGAGAAGGAAAGAAATTCTCTTTATCAACTCTCTTCAGTTTATGCATAATTTTATAAACTTCTATCATGTCCCCCCCAATGTTCCCTCTGAGCTGAGTTAATGTGAGCTAGCTTACAGTTCTTTAGCCTCTGGCTCACACATTTTTGCCTTAGCTCAGGAAGGAGGGCTCCAGAGCAAATGAATGTATACATTAGCCCAATCGCTCACTCACAAGACTCCATGGCTTGGAGGGAGCGTGGGTCCCTCCCCCTTCGTCGTCTCTTTTCTAAACTGAAAAGCCCCAGACTCCTCCTCACCCTTTCCTCCAAGGGAAGGTGCTCCAATCCCCAAATCACCTTGGTTGCCCTCCTCTGTACTTTTTCCAGCTCTGCAGGGCCCTTTTTGAGATACGGGGACCAGAACTGTGCACAGTATTCCAAAGGAGGCTGCACCATAAATCTATCCAGGGGCATTACAATATCAGCCTTTTAATTCTCATTCCCTTTCCTAATAATAATTCCTAACACAGAGTTTGTCTTTTTCACCACCACAGCACATGGGGTTTACCGTTCCATGGAGCTCTCCCCTACGACCCCAAGATCTTTTTGTGAGAGTCGGTTTGGTGTAGTGGTTAAGTGTGCGGACTCTAATCTGGGAGAATTGGGTTTGAGTCCCCACTCCTCCACTTGCACCTGCTGATGTGACCTTGGGCAAGCCATGGTTCTGTCAGAGCTGTCCTTGAAAAAAGAGCCGTTTCTGTCAGAGCTCTCTCAGCCCCACCTACCTCACAGGGTGTCTGTTGTGTGGAGGGGGAGGGAAAGGAGTTTGTAAGTTGCTCTGAGACATCTTTGGGTAGTGAAGGGCCGGATGTTATAAATCCAATCTCTTCTCTTCTCTTCTTCTTTTTCCCGCTCAGTCGCAGCAAGTTCAGACCAGTGTTCCCTCTAAGCTGAGTTAGTGTGAGACAGCTCAGCGTTTTTTAGCCACTGGCTCACACATTTTCGTCTCAGCTCAGGAAGGAGGGTTCCAGGGCAAACTAATGTGTGCAGCAGCCAAAGCGCTCGCTCACAACTTTAATGCCAGGACCTCACCAAGTACAGTTTTTGCTCACAAGACTCCACAGCTTGGAGGGAGGCATTGGTTCAGACACCATGAGCCTAGACCTGAAGTTGGGAGGCTTTGTTTGTCCCCCATGTGCATCACCTGACACTTACCAACACTGAACTTCATTTGCCACATTGTCGCCCACTCCCCTGGTTTGTGGAAGTCCTCTTGGGGCTCTGCACACTCTGCCTTCTTTTTCACCATCCTGGATAGTTTTGTGTTGTCTGCAAACTTGGCCAGTCGTCTACTCATTGCCTGCCTCTGCGTCACGACCCTGGCATTCCTTGGAGGTCTCCCATCCAAATACTAGCCAGGGCCGACCCTCTTTCGCCTCCGAGATCTGACAAGACCAGGCTAGCCGGGGGCCGTCCAGGACAGGTTAAGAACTGTCAGTGAATGTTTCCAAAGTAAAGGGGGCTGTACGACTGTTAAGAGAATGTGCTGATGAGCAAAATGGTGTGCCACCATTCAGCCTATGTTCAGAGCAATGCTCCCTCTAAGGTATGGAGTTTTGTGAGCAAAAATCCTACTTTGGGAGCTCCTGGCATTAAAGTTGTGAGCAAGCGGTTTGGCTGCTGCACAACCACTGCTAATTAACTGTCCATCAGATGTTGACTGACTGTTAATAGTGGAGGCTTAAAGGGTGGTGGCAGCAAGGGGCGGCTGAAGCTTTCCCTGCTGTGGAGGAAGAAAATCACATCATCTGGAGAACCACATCCTATGAAGGCCTGTCTTAAAGGGACAGGACATTTTTCTCCCGAGGCAGTTTGGTGTAGTGGTTAGGAGCGCAGACTCTAATCTGGGAGAACTGGGTTTGATTCCCCACTCCTCCACTTGCAGCTGCTGGATGACCTCGGGCAAGCCATAGTTCTGTCAGAGCTGTTCTCTCAAGGGCAGTTTCTGTCAGAGCTCTCTCAGCCCCACCTACCTCACAGGGTGTCTGTTGTGGGGAGGGGAAGGGAAAAAAGTTTGTAAGCCGCTCTGAGACTCCTTCGGGTAGTGAAGGGCGGGGTAGAAATCCAATCTCTTCTTCTTTTCTTCAGTTGCCAGCCCTAAAAGTGGATATAGCATCACGAAAACACAAGTTGTCACGACCAAATGACTAATACTATTTCAAATGTGTCCAATAGATTTCAAATATAAATCTCATATACAGAAGTAAACTTTTTATAGAGCCACATGATGTCATTCCAGTCCCGATTTAAAAGTTTTGCCGATGCCTAATGGAGAGTCCTAAATAGGATACAACTTCTCACAGTCTCTGCAAAGCGATAATCTCCAGGCTACTTGAGTGTCAGTTTCAGAAATCCATAATCCATGTGATTGAAAAATCAATCGGCATTCACTCTCAGGATTGATGAGAGAATGTCTTGGAGATTTTGTGTCTGTGTTTAAATCTTTGGCTATTTGGAATCCCGACCGTGAGGAAACTAGGAGTGAAACGAGTGTTCCAAGTCGGCAGCTTGTCGCTGGGACCATTGATTTTTCTATCACATGGATTATGGATTCTTTGAAATTGACACTCCAGAAGCCTGGAGAGTATCGCTTGGTGCTGGGGGGCGGGCAACAGTGGGAGGGACTTCTGGAGTTCTGGCCCCACTGGTGGACCTCCTGATGGCCCCTGGTATTTTTGGCCACTGTGTGACACAGAGTTTTGGACTGGATGGGCCATTGGCCTGATCCCACATTGGCTTCTCTTATGTTCTTATGGATAAGCATATGGAGCTGAGGTCAATCAGTGGCTATTAGCCACAAGGCATAGATAGGAACTCTCGGTCTGGGGCAAGGGATGCTCTGTATTCCTGGTGCTTGGGGTGGGGGAACAGAAGAGGAGATTGGATTTCTACCCTGCCCTTCACTACCCAAAGGAGTCTCAGAGCGGCTCACAATCTCCTTTCCTTTCCCCTCCCCACAACAGACACCCTGTGAGGCAGGTGGGGCCGAGAGAGCTCTTGACAGAAACTGCTCTTTTTTCAAGGACAGCTGTGCCAGAGCTTGCGACTGACCCAAGGTCACATCAGCAGGTGCAAGTGGAGGAGTGGGGAATCAAACCCGGTTCTCCCAGATTAGAGTCCGCACACTTAACCACTACACCAAACTGGCTCTGGGCTTCTAGTGTCCTATGGGAGGGCTTCTGTAGTTCTTGGCCCCACTGTTGGACCTCCTGATGGCACCTGGTATCTTTGGCCACCGTGTGCCACAGAGTGTTGGATTGCATGGACCACTGGCCTGATCCAACATTGGGTTCTCTCTTATGTTCTTAAGTCATATCCTATTTGGGACTCTCCATTAGGCATCGGCAAACCTTTAAATCGGGACTGGAATGACGTCATGTGGCTCTATAAAAAGTTAACTTCTGTATATGAGATTTATATTTGAAATCTATTGAACACATTTGAAATAGTAATAGTCATTTGGTCGTGACAACTTGTGTTTTCGTGGTGCCATAACCTTTTCCGTGACCTTCTGTCAGGACCCCTCTGTGGGTCGCCGCTTTCCACCACAGCAGCCACCGCCCTGGAATTCGGGTCCCTCGAGGAGGCCCAGGGTACCTCCCGAGCCCCTTCAGAAATGCCCCCCTGTGAGCCGATAAAACATAAGCGTGATGACCAAGGCAGAGAAACAGTGAAACAGAAAGGGTTCGTCATCCCAGCAATGGGGCAAGGGAAAGGACGCAAGGTGCTTTCAAAGACAAGGCAAAATAAACAGAACCACACGAGACTGCACTACTGCTCCTTAACTGGCTACCACTTCCAGTCCCAAGGCCTTCCACAGATCACAACACACCTTCTCTCCTGTTATTTATGTAGCCCTAATAATGGTGATAGAGAGGGGATCCCTGAGAATTTGCGGGGGAAGGGACTTTCCTTTCCCTCCCCCGCTGGCTCCGGCCTCCCCTCTTCTGCCCGTCTCCCCTTGCTTGCTTTCCTTTTTGCTTCCGTTTCCCCTCCTCGCCTTGTTTTGTTTCCCTCCGTCTTGTCCGTCCTGCCTGGCCTCTCACCCAACTGTGCCCTCCCCACCCCGTGTCTGCCACCCTCAGCTCCCCACCCTTCCTGGGCCCCACTTTCTCCTCTCCCCATCCTGGCTGGCTCCTGCTGTCTAGCCAGTGTCATGGCTGAGTGTGGATTTGAACGCAGGTCCAGTCGAAGAGCCACCTAATTTAGAGGAAGACGCCTTAAACTGGAAAAGAGCAAGTGTCCGGTAGCACCTTAATTAAAGACTAACAACATTTGTGGCTGGGCGTGAGCCTTTGTGAGTCACCACATTTAGCCTTACAAGAGCTCCTCCACTGCCACAAATTGTGTTGGCTTTTCAGGTGCTGCTGGACTCTTGCTCTTTTCTGCTGCTACAGACAAGCACGGAGACCCATCTTGATCTACCTTAAACGGAAGGAAGAGTTGGGGAGGGGCCGTGGCTCAGGGGAAGAGCCTCTGCTGGGCGTGCAGAAGGTCCCAGGCTCAGTCCCCGGCATCTCCAGTTAAAAGGACCAGGCAGGAGGTGATGGGAAAGACCCCCGTCTGAGACCCTGGAGAGCCACGGCCAGTCTGAGTGGACAGCACTGACTCCGATGAACAGACGGTCTGATTTCAGTATAAGGCAGCTTCATGTTGGCTCAGTGGAGCGGTGGGATCCACCCCTCTATGATTTATAGTCTGGTCGAATAAAAAGTCAGACATGTGTTTTGAAAGGCAGGTGGGAGGAGGGAGTTTGATATGGCTTAGAGCCCTTCAGCTGCTGTACAAAAAAAGGAGACGCTTATAATACAGCTGGCTACTTTCAGTCTGTTGTGATTCTGGATTAGGCTGCATTATTCTGGATTAGCTCCATTATTCTTCCCATTATTATGATTTCCGTAATCAGTTTGGGGATTTATTTCTGCTGCCGTAGCAAAGAAGCTGAGTACAGTTTTAAAACTGGCAGATTTTGCGTTACTGTCTTTTCAGAAACAGAATCTTCTGCTGCGCGTAATTAAAAACTTGGTGGGTTGTCTGAGTTAACGTCTGTAGACAACCCTTTTAAAACCAAAATGGGCCTTTCAAGGCCTAAACTGCAGGAAGAACAAATTTGTATTATGCGGGCTGGGTTTCATGGGAGTTAACTTTAAGGCTTTAATAATAAGCAGCAATAATGATTAGAAGTGAACATCAGAATGGAGTGACTTTAAAATATATCTGGAAAAGAACTGGGATGTGAAACAAAACTTAATATGTTTAGATCAATATTAAGTCAAATGATGTTATCTTTAGATTGTAATGATAAGAAACTGATATTGTTGATGATATGAAGTAATTTGGAGCAGGGGTGGAAGCATTGTGGGAAGCCATTGGAGGGAAGGGAGGAACTGGGAATGGGGTAGACAATTGATAGAATGAAATGATTTAATCTTACATGTTGTATTCCTGAGAAAATAAAAATTTGTTTACCGAAAAAAAAAGAAGTGAACATCAGAAGAGCCCTGCTGGATCAGACCAGTGAGGGCCCATCTAGTCCAGCCTCCTGTCTCTCACAGTGGCCAACCTGGAGAGCCACCAACAGGGCAGAGAGGCTGAGGCCTTCCCCTGAGAACAACATTAGAAGAGCCCTGCTGGATCAGACCAGTGGTCCATCTCGTCCAGCATCCTGTCCCACACAGGGGCCAGCCGGTTCCTCTGCAGGTCCAGCAACAGGGCAGAGAGGCTGAGGCCTTCCTGTGCTAAGAACATCAGAAGAGCCCTGCTGGGTCAGACAAGCAGACCTGTCTTTAGAAGCACTTCATAGGAGCTTTTTCTCAGAGGTTCCCTAAGTTTTCAAATTTTCTTTTGGAGAAACTTAAAAAGGGGGTGCTTGGGGGGAATTGGGGGGGATCCTTTCCCCCCTGAATTTTTCTGGGCCTTCACATCTCTAGACATTGCCCCCAAATCCGTGAGAACTTGTGGGAGAAGTGGTTAGGAGCGTGGACTCTAATCTGGGAGAACCGGGTTTGATTCCCCACTCCTCCTCCACTTGCACCTACTGGATGACCTTGGGCAAGCCGTAGTTCTGATCAGAGCTGTCCTTGAAAAAGGGCAGTTCTGGAAAGAGCTCTCTCAGCCCCACCTCCCTCACAGGGTGTCTGTTGTGGGGAGGGGAGGGGAAAGGAGTTTGTCAGCCGCTCTGAGACTCCCAAGTGAAGGGCAGGGGGTATAAATCCAATCTCTTCTTCTTCTTCTCCATCACTGTCCTTAAATATAGCACTTTTTAGACAAAGGGTTACAGTCCCCAACTGGATTCATCCAGCCAGTGGTGGTGGTGTCAGTTTACAGTCGCGTTTCAGCGTGGGTAAAAGGCTGCATTTTCAGCAGAAGCTGTGCAAATTTGTATCATTGTTTTGTCCTTATCTGAGGCTGAGGAGACAACCCCTGCCAGCTCAAACAAAGGGAAGGGAAATAAGAGCTGGTGGAGTTCATTTGGATCCCCACTGCAGCAGCAGCAGCGGAGGCCTTCCTCCTCAAGAGGTGGGTTGTTTCAGAGAATACTCGGATCAGGAACAGTGTCCTAGGTCTCCCAGTGTGGCAGCCACCCACCAGACACTTCTCAGTCTAGAACCTGTGACTATTCAGGAGGTAAGTGAAGCAAAAATAATAATAATAATCCCATGGTTTAGGAATACCTCTTCCATTCCCCTTGACAATTCACATGCCGTAGCAGTCTGCATTTGAAGTCATGCCCATCAGTTGAATTATTTCTCAGCTGCTGCAGAATTCAAGTGTCTGGCACTGGATGTTAAGGTCAGGGAGAATTCTTAATTGTTTTTGGCTCAGACGTGGTATGTCGGGAGTCTGTCTTGCTCAGGAAGCGAAGCCTGTCAAACAAAGTCCCCCTCTGCTTGGCCCGTTTACCGAACGCCTGGCGTTGTGGGAAGTTTCTAAACTAAGCTGATTCCTCAAAGGTGTGTAGATCACCTCCTCTAGTCAAACCAAATATTATTGGCAGGAGGTAAAAGGATTCCTGTGAGGGGGCTGCTAGTAGTTTACCACAAAGATGTCGGTTTGGGGAAATGGATGCACAAGTAACCAACTTGGCCTTTAAATTGCAGACAAACTGAGACAAAATTGTGCCGTCTTTCTGCTATTTGTTGGTCCCCCTGCCCTGCTCTTCCTTGGGGGAGGGAGAAGATTAGATGCCCCCTCCAATCAGAAGAGAAACCCAGTTACACGACAGACTAAAAACTCTTGGGGGAGAGAACAGTCAAGGACAGAAACAAAGAGCCTCTAACTAGTGCCCCCTCCAAGCTGTGGAGTCTCGTGAGCAACTATTCTACTTTGTGAGCTGCTGGCATTAAAGTTGTGAGCAAGTGATTTGGCTCCTGCATAAATGAGTTTGCTCTGGAGCCATCCTTCCTGAGCTAGGACAAAAATGTGTGAGCTGGAGGCTAAAAAACTGTGAGCCAGCTCACACTGACTCAGCTTAGAGGGAACACTCTTGAGCTGGTTGAGCAGTGGAACAGACTGCCTCAGGAGGTGGTGGATGCTCCTTCGCTGGACGTTTTCAAGCGGAGGCTGGACGACCACCTTTCGGGTACGGTGCAAGGCTATCTTTTGGCTGTGCTCCTGCAGAGTGCAGGGGGTTGGACTAGGTGACCTGCAAGGTCCCTTCCAACTCTCACATTCTATGAACCCTGCCATGAACTCCAGACTACAGAGATGAGTTTCCCCGGGGGAAACAGCAGCTAAGTCAGAGGATGGTTCCTGTCCCACCTCCCCAAACCCCACCCCTCACAGGTGCTGCCCCCAAGTCTCCAGGAATGCTGCAAGCAGTAGTTGGCACCCCTCACCCACACTGGAAGATACAGTGAAGCTGAGCTTACTGTGAGGCCAAAAAGAAAGAAAGAAACAAAAGAGGTGCTCTTTTCTTCAAGGCCAGTTTTACTGTTGTTTTTTTAGTTTTTATTTTCAATATAAGAGAAACAAACAAACATACATAAAAACACATATAAATTTGGGGGTTACAAGTACCTCCTACATTATATAGCTATAAACTAATCAGTTTTTATCACCATATGAAGAGAAGAAGAAGAGATTGTATACCCTGCCCTTCACTACTCAAAGGAGTCTCAGAGCGGCTTACAGTCTCCTTTCCCTTCCCCTCCCCACAACAGACAGACACCCTGTGAGGCAGGTGGGGCTGAGAGAGCTTTGACAGAAACTGCTCTTTTTTTCAAAGACAGCTCTTATCAGAACTACGGCTTGCCCAAGGCCATCCAGCCAGGTGCAAGGGGAGGAGTGGGGAATCAAACCCGGTTCTCCCAGATTAGAGTCCGCGCACTTAACCACGACACCAAACTGGCTCTCTATTTGTCTCTAGATGTTCTGCAGTATACTTAAGATGAAATCCTAAAATGTCTCCAAATGAGATTATAAGTCTATTTTTTTTCATTTATGGTATTCCTCAAACCATTTATAAAACCTTGACCATGTACTCTGGAATCTCCCTTCTTCTTGTCCTCTCAAAATAAGAGTCAGTCTATCCATCTCAGCCGTTTCAAGAGTTTTGCTTAGCAGTTCTTTGCCTTTCTCCCCACCAAGGCAGGGGGGGTGTCAGCCCCCCCCCCGGGTCCGGCTGGCACTGTTTGTGTGGCTTCCTTGTCCTCCGAAGGACTCTGGGTGGGGTGGGCCTCTCTGCCCAGCTTTGGATTTGCCTCTTTCTTGCCCCCTCCCCGACCAGAACGTCTCAGTTAATAACAGCCTCTAATTATGTTTCATTAGCGGCTGCATTTACTCCCTTTCGCATTAAGAAACGCAGTTCGATTATGGCGGGCGCCTCCAGAAATGAGGCAGCTGAGAGCAGAGCGGATGTTTTGCAAGTGGACCGCCTTGCCTGGGTCCAGAGGAGACCAGGATGGTGATCCTTCCCGCTCCGCTCCTCCCTGCTTTGGTGGCAGACAGAAAGCTGTAATTTGGGGAAATTACCTTGAAGAGAGACCTCTCTCCCACCCACCCGGGGGCGGGGTCTGTACAGACCTCAGGCCCCCGATTGGTTGTCATCAGTTGGGCACCGTTAGAGAGGAAGATGCCGCCCAAGTGCCCTTTCAAGACGGCAGTTCTCTTTTTAACAGCTCGGATGCAAGACAAATTGATTCCGCACTTCTGCAGCAACTGTTTTCTAATCATTTCAATTATAGCAAGGCTCAATTAATGCTAATAAGTTTCATTGATGCAGGAATAAATCTCAGGCTTCTAGTTTAGACTCCCCACCCCCACCCCTGGCAACTGCAAACATCTTTTCACCCCCACCTCTCCACACACACACAGACACACTCTTGCTTCTTGTTCCTCCCTGATAAGTCATAAGCGCTGTCCTTGATGCTCTGGTGAGATGAATGAAGTTTCTTTTCTAATGCAAATCACGGTGAAGTAGAAGGCGGCTCGTGGGCCCTGTAAGTGCAATTCTGCTAACGTCTGGCAGAGCACAGAGGAAATTCTTCGAGGGCTAGGGTGTGAGAGTGGAGAGGGATTATTATATTATTCTTTTCGATAAGGAGGTCTTTGTTATTCTCCGTGCCTCCGGACTGGATCGGAGACTTGCAGTGCAGAGGTGCTCCAGCGCTGTGGCTCTTTTGTGCATCTCCAGGGTCTTCTTAGGGTGTGAGAGAGGAGAGGGATTATTATATTATTCTTTTCGATAAGGAGGTCTTTGTTATTCTCCGGGCCTCCGGACTGGATCGGAGACTTGCAGTGCAGAGGTGCTCCAGCGCTGTGGCTCTTTTGTGCATCTCCAGGGTCTTCCTTGTCTTTCCTGCCAACTTTCCCAAACGTGCAGCTTTGTGCGAAAGACTGGCAGGAAGGGTGCAGGGGAGGGGGGCGTCCATTTGGGCAGGACCGTCTGGGTCTTTCTGATCCTCCCCGCATTGGTGTCCTTTCCCCTCCCCCAGTCACCACAGTG
>NW_015167144.1:0-1597 GCF_001447785.1 Gekko japonicus | reverse complement strand
AGGTTGGTCTGGCATGACTTATTCTTGACCAATTAACTCATTCCGTTCAAGGTGTTCACAGACAGAGCGTTTAATAATCTGCTCTAGAATTTTCCCAGGTATTGATGTCAAACTGACAGGCCTGTAATTTCCCGGGTCTGTCTTTTTTCCCTTCTTGAAGTTCGGGACAACATTCGCTGTTCTCCAGTCTTCCGGCACAACACCAGTACTCCAGGACATCTCAAAGATTAGAGCCAGAGGCTCTGAAATAACATCTGCAATTTCTTTTAGCACCCTGGGATGCAAACCATCTGGCCCTGGAGATTTGAAAGTATTTAAGGCAGCTAGATGCTCTCTAACCATTTCCTTACTGACTCTGGACTGGCAATTTCTCCTTCCTTCATATGCCCTGCATTCTTCAGTTTGCATACAGTTCGCCTTACGGTTAAAGACTGACGCAAAGTGAGAGTTGAGTAATTCCGCTTTGTCTTCATCCCTTGTTAAGGATTGACCATCTTCCCCTAGCAATGAGCTTACTCCATCCCTGTTCTTCTTTTTGCTGTGAACATAGGCATAGCTTTTTGCTCTGAACATAGGCATACCTTCGGGTAGTGAAGGGCAGGGTATAAATCCAATCTCTTCTTCTTCTTCTTCTTCTTCTTCTTTCTTCTTCTTCTTCTTCTTCTTCTTCTTCTTCTTCTTCTTCTTCTTCTTCTTCTTCTTTTGTGCAAGGAAAGAAGTTAGAGACTTTTTTAAAAAAATGAAAAGCTGGGAATTTAGAGGACCTAGTAGATAGTTCTTTATCACACTAGAAGTCAGTTGCCAGCTTAAAAAAACACACATAAAAAACAGCCAAAGGTCCTGGAAGTGTGTGTGTGGAGGGTGCCGCTATGGTGGACTGGGAGAGGGTAAAACTTGTTTATTTAGAAATGTTTTCTCCCACCTCTCCAGAGAATCAAGGCAGTTTACGAAATAAAACATATTAAAGGCAATAATTAAACCTGAATTTTTTTTAAAATCAGCCGTAGGATAAAAACACAGGTAGTTGAGCCACTTAAGAGGAATAGTTTCCAGTTAAAAACACGCTATTAAAAATGGTATTAAAAGATCATCCACTTAATCAAAAAGCCCTCTCGCTACTGCGCTGTATCAGCAGCAGCCGGGAAACCACACGTGGCTAAACTTCTGGAATGGTTCGAAGACGCATGACCAGCAATTTTAGGGACTGCGCAACAGGCATATGTTGATCAAGAATTTACTCTGTTGAGCATATATGAAAGGAGAGATGGGTTTAGGAATTGCTATAAGGAATGAATTATAGATTCCCCTGGAATGCAGGTCCTGCTGCAGATGCTGTGGCCTGCCCTAACTGAGGCACTCGACCTGTGTCTGGACTGAACCACTTCAGCTTTCAGGTGGGAATCCTCCATTCCTCCGTCCCATTATCCCATGACCTCCACACAGAAAACTAGAAACCAGAGAGAAGGGCCTAGCTTATCACCACCACCACCACCCCAACATAACAGTCTTCTACACACAGGCTTATGGACAGAGAAAGAATGTCTGGGTCCCTAGGACCTCAGCCGTGAGGCTCATGGGGTCATATGGTCTAGGCCAG
>NW_015167143.1:191215-200759 GCF_001447785.1 Gekko japonicus | reverse complement strand
CAGGTTGTCTAGTCCAACCCCCTGCACTCCGGCATAGCCGAAAGAGAGCTTTACAGGCTACCCAAAAGATGGTCGTCCAGCCTTCCTAGCCTAAATACCCTAGCCCAACACATGCATAGAAAGATATGTATAGTTCGGGATGTTGTAGTGCTTTCTCTGTATAGGAGTACAAGTCTAGCTTTCTTGGGAATGACAACCCCCCTTCTCTGAACAATCCATTTGTTTGTTTGTCTACAGTCTGGATGCTTACCAACAATGTAGCATACACAAGTGTTGTTCTTTTGTTCTTTGATTTCAAGGGCAAGGACCTTGTTCTTTTCCAACTGAAGGGAGGAGATGGCTCCCAGCAAATCGCCCTTGCAGACAACCTGCATTTCCTTCTTTGTGGGGATGACACCCTTTATTTCTTTGCAAGTATGATAGCTGGCAGGACCTTCTTCAGGGGCTCATAAAATCGTCCCCTTGGTCCAAGTCAATTGAAACTTTGCCATTTTGACATCATTTGATGGGGGGGAAAAACAGCCACTCCACACACTCTTAAGGCCACCACAGGGAATAATGGCAAAGTTGAGGTTCTTGCTTTCAGCACCCAGTATTCCCAAGCGGTCTCCCACCCAAGTACTAACCAGGCCCGACCCTGCTTAGCTTCCGAGATCAGACGAGATCGGGCATGTTCAGGGTGGTATGTTGATATTACAATATTATGTTGATTTTAAGAAGAGAAGAAGAGAGAAGAGATTGGATTTATACCCCGTCCTTCACTACCCAAAGGAGCCTCAGAGTGGCTTACAAACTCCTTTCCCTTCCCCTCCCCACAACAGACACCTGGTGAGGTAGGCAGGGCTGAGAGAGCTCTGAGAGAGACTGCTCTTTTAGGAGAAGGAGAAGAAGAAGAAGAAGAGGTTGGATTTATACTCCACCCTTCACTCGGAGTCTCAGAGCGGCTTACAAACTCCTTTCCCTTCCCCTCCGCACAACAGACACCCTGTGAGGTAGGTGGGGCTGAGAGAGCTCTGACAGAAACTGCTCATGTTCAAGAACAGCTGTGCCAGAACTATGGCTTGTCCAAGGTTATCCAGCAGGTGCAAGTGGAGGAGTGGGGAATCAAGCCCGGTTCTCCCAGATTAGAGTCCACGCACTTAACCACCACACCAAACTGGCTCTGAAATTCTTCGGATATACCTTTTGGAAGACAGTCACAAACCTGTGTCTCATGCGGTGGCAAGGTTTTGCGCACTGGCTCTTAGAAAGCGGAACTATTTGTCTAAGAAAACGCTCAAGGCCGAAGTAGGAATTTTATTTTAACCTCTATGTATTAGTGTCAAAGCTGTATTCTAACCTTGCTGGTCTCGACCGTAATACATTTGGTTTGATTTGATTTGAGCTTCTTGCCTGCTTTTTCTTCCCTCTCACCTTTGAAGGGGTGGGGTTCTTTCTCTCTCCCTAAGAATGATTGCTGGGGTGACTTTGTTTGAAGGCCACTAGACTGGATCCCCTTAGACCAATTGGCCGGGACCTTGGAGGTTCTTTAGTGACAATGCACCACTAAAGGCAGTGCAATTTTGGTGTCATTTGGTTGGGAAAAAAACCCCAGACATTCCGGCTCCCTGAAAAATTTCCCTGCTTCCTCATTTTGTGAAAGAAGATGAAGAACAGACCACAGCAAAGAAGGATGGCAAACACAGAGTTTTCAGTGGAAAGGTATTTTTATCGTCAGTCAGTTGTTGTAAGAGTAGGGAAATTAAATGCATGCAGACTTCTTCTTTTTTTTAAAATCCTGTGCATGGCACCAGCTCCCCCTCCCCCCCCCATAAGAATCAGTGAAGAAAACTGTGCCTGCTTGGAGAGGGAACAACTTTGAGATTCTTGGGGGGGGGGGGGATAGGGAGAGGGAATTTCCTGCATTGTGCCGGGGGTTGGACTAGATGACCCTGTAGATCCCTTCCAACTATGATTCTATTATTCTAACCCCCATGGTCCACTTTGCTTCAATCTTAGAGGATCTGTAGATTAGAAGGAGGACTATGTTCTGGGCAACTTTGGTGCCAATAGTTTCATAAACAGCTATCCTAGACCCTCCAGTAGATTCCTCATTGAAGTTTATGGTCACGAAGCACTGTGAACTGCAAAACCAGGATTTGAATCTGGAGCCAGCCATGCCCTACATGGATATGAGCAGTTACAGGAAAACATTTCCCCCCCAAAAAAAGCCAGTTTGTTGTAGTGGTTAGGATCACGGACTCTAATCTGGGAGAACCGGTTTTGAGTCCCCACATGCAGCTACTGGGGTGACCTTGGGTCAGTCACAAGTTCTTCCAGAGCTGTTCTTGAAAGAGAAGCTCTCTCAGCCCCACCTACCTCACAGGGTGTCTGTTATGGGGAGGGGAAGGGAAAGGAGATTGTCAGCCACACTGAGACTTCTTCAGGTAGAGAAGGGCAGGGTGTAAGTCCAGTCTCCTCCTTCTCCTCCTCCTTCTCTCAGATAAAAAAAGTATTATACGAGCGGGTGTTGGGTTGTCAGTCTCCGCATATGTTCTGGAGATCTGCTGTCAGCTAAGCTGCCATGAGTGTGGAGAGGCTTTCTAATTGCATTCCTTCCCATGTGCTTAATTGCTTCACAGCTGCAACGCTTATCTGTAAAGAGTTACTGGAGGAGACTGTGGTGTCTACCTTCCATGGGAGCTTCTTCATTCCCAGCTTCGCTACCGTTAGAGGCTCTTGCCATCTCCCGCGCACGGGAGTCCACCTAATTGGGTATTGCTAGGGGGGGCGCATACGAATGTCCTATATCCTATTATGCGCATAGGTAGTCCACCATTCCTAACAGTGTTCATGTTACTGCATCTATGGCTTTCTCAATAAAAGTAAAACCTTCCTGGAAGCGTGTACTTTGTTGTTTTGCTGTGGATACTGACATCTCTAGTATTCTAAGTTCTTTCTGGACTACAGAGATCAGTCCCCTGGAGAAAATGGTTGCTTTGGAGGATGTGCTGCATGGCATTATACCCCAATGAGTTCCCATCCCCCCCTCAAGCCCTGCCCTCTACAGGCGCCACCCCCAAATCTACAGGAATTTCCCAACCCAGAGTTGACAACCCTGCTACATTGACTGGGGGGGGGGGGGAAAGAGCCCTGAGACGCCAAGAGACTACTGGATGGAAAACATGTATTTATTAAAACATTTATACCACACCGTTCCCCCATGGCTCAAGGTCGCTTACAAACCATAATTTAAAACAAATGTTATAAAATAAAATAAATATCAAGTACACACTTCCCAGGAAATCTTGTTGCAATTCCTTAAAAAAAACCCCACCAACCTGGCGACAATACTCCACTCGTCTTCTCACAGAAAGCATTCCTCATTCCAGGTGAGGACCACACAGCTAGGGCATGAGGACACTTCAGCTTTTAACCATGAGGTGAAATTTGTAAGGAAGAAGAAAGAGGAGGAGGAGGAGATTGGATTTATACCCCGGCCTTCACTTGGAGTCTCAGAGCAGCTTACAAACTCCTTTCCCTTCCATTCCCCAGAATAGACACCCTGTGAGGTAGGCGGGACTGAGAGAGCTCTTTCCCGAACTGTCCTTGAGAGAACAGCTCTGACAGAACTATGGTTTGCCCAAGGTCACACCAGCAGGTGAAAGTGGAGGTGTGGGGGATCAAACCCGGTTCTCCCAGATTAGAGTCCGCACACTTAACCACTACACCATTTTGGTTGCTAAGTCAATGGGCTTCTCTCTTATTTTACAACATCACAGATAATTTCAGGTGGGTCGCCATTTTGTCCTGCTGTCGAAGAGCTGGATTCAAGTTCAGCAGCACATTAGAGACCAACAGAATTTCCAGGGTGTATGCTTTGAAGAGGGGGCCGCGGTTTCTCAGAGGTTAAGATGCTGAGCTGCAGACCGGAAGGTCTGTCGTTCGGCAGTTCAAAACCCGAGTGCCGCGTGACGGAGTGAGCTCCCGTCTCTGGCCCCAGCTCCTGCCAACCTAGCAGTTCAAAAGCCAAGAAACTGCATGTAAATAAATAGGTACCACTTTGGTGGGAAGGTAACAGCATTCCATGTGCCTCAGCATTTAGTCATACCGGTCACATGACCACGGAAATGTCTTTGGACAGTGCTGGCTCTTCGGCTTGGAAACGGAGATGAGTACCGCCCCCTAGAGTCGGATTCGACTAGCTTTCGAGCAAGGGAAACCTTCACCTTTATGTTTTCAAGAGTCAACACTCCCTTTGTCAGATACGTCTAATTGGTCAATAAAGTGCTACTGGATTGGAACATGATGTTAGAATAAGGTAGAGGAAAAGAGATGCTATATCTGAAGGACCGTCTCTCCTAGAATGAAGCTGTGCTCGCGGTCGGCTCTTCCCACACACTCTTTTGATGGTGGCAGTCCGTTAAAAGTATTTGGGGAGCAGAAATGGCATTTCTTCTAAGCTTGGTCTGGGGACCTTGGGCAGCTGTGTGGATTCCTTCTGCCCCGCCCCCAAAAATGCAGCCTGCAGAATTTCAGCACTTCCTCTCTCTGCATTCTGTAGGGATATAGACACCTACTCCTTGGGAGGAAAGCGATGGCGAACCTAAACAGCATGATAAAAAGCAGAGACATCACCCTGCCAACAAAAGTCCGCATGGTCAAAGCAATGGTATTCCCAGTAGTCATGTATGGCTGCGAGAGTTGGACTATAAGGAAGGCCGAGCGCCGAAGAATAGATTCTTTTGAACTATGGTGCTGGAGAAGACTCTTGAGAGTCCCTTGGATTGCAAGGAGATCAAATCAGTCAATCCTAAAAGAAATCAACCCTGACTGTTCCCTGGAAGGCCAGATAATGAAACTGAAGCTCAAATACTTTGGCCACCAAAAGAGAAGGGAGCACTCACTGGAGAAGACCCTGATGCTGGGAAAGATTGAAGGTCAAAGAAGACGGGGATGCCAAAGGATGAGATGGTTGGACAGTGTCATCGACGCAACGAACATGAAATTGAGCCAACTTCAGAGGACAGCGGAAGACAGGAGGACCTGGCGGGAGCTGGTCCATGGGGTTGCGAAGAGTCGGACTCAACTGTGCGACTGAACAACAACAAAGTCAGTGAGAAGGAGGCTCCTTTTGTCTGAAGAAAACACATTTGCCATGATTAGCAGCACAGCTGATTCTAGAATCCCAGAGTCCTTCCCTCCTGCCTCTTTCGCAGAAATCAAAGTCTCTAGTTACACTATTTCACAGCAGGCCAGGTGGATTCATTCTGGAAAATGCCGGCTGAAGGGGAAGCATTGCCTATGGCCACCACCAGTCCTTATTTGGTTGGATCATGTAGAAGGTCTTCTTTGGCCAAGGCCACAAAAAGATCGACATCCCCCCCCCCACCCCCGGGCAGGTCACCATACTTTATAACCAGGCGAGTTGCATGTTGTCCTGAAATGGCTTAAATATTCTGTGGGTCCTTTCTATGTGAGGATGGAATGACGAAGAGAAGTCCACAACCAGTGTTCCCTCTAAGCTGAGTCAGTGTGAGCTAGCTCACAGTTTTTAGCCTCCAGCTCACACATTTTTGTCTTAGCTCAGGAAGGATGGCTCCAGAGCAGACTAATTTATGCAGCAGCCAAATCGCTTGCTCAGAACTTTAATGCCAGGAGCTCACAAAGTGGAATTTTTGCTCACGGGACTCCACAGCTTAGAGGGAACATTGTCCACAACATGTACTCGTGGTCTTGTAAGAAACTTGCTTTTTAATTCCTTTCCTAAGATTTCACAGCAGGGATACATCTGGGAGCATATACAGGAGATGGGAGTTGATTTTGGTGTACCGGAGAGTCGGAAACTACCATAGGCAAGGGACTTTGCCCATCATAGTTCTGGTTCCAGTGGAAAGTACCGACTTCTTCTTCTTCTGTACACCGACCTTCTGCTGGCTCTCTGGAGAATATCCTCCGCCACATAAGACCCCAGTATCCAGAAACGCACCCACAAAAATTGCTACAGTATCCACCGCATTGAGCAAACCAGTATCCAGCACTGCTTCCTCTGCAGCATCCGCCATTTCTCTGGCTTTGTCGAATGGAAGCTCTCGCACCGCAGCATCGGCCACAACATCTGACATGACTTTCACTTCTGCAACCACAGCAGCCACAGCAGCAGCAGGTGCATTGCCTGTTTTGCTGGCGCATCTTTTTTTCCAGTGGAATGGGTAACCTTGGAGAACAAGGAGAGAGCATAAATGTGAGTCTGAAGAACATAAGAACATAAGAGACGCCAATGTTGGATCAGGCCAAAGGCCCATCCAGTCCAACACTCTGTGTCACACAGTGGCCAGAAACACCAGGTGCCATCAGGAGGTCCACCAGTGGGGCCAGGACATTAGAAGCCCTCCCACTGTTGAATGTTTTGAGTTCTGCTGTTCAATCCGCAACGCTTTAACCCCCTTGCCTTCCATTATCCCACATGCATTTAAAACAGCTCTCTTTTTAAGGAATTTTTATTTCCTCCTGCCCTGCCCTGGATGGTCCAGATGAGACCTCTATTGTCAGATCTTGCCATCAATGTTCCCTCTAAGCTGTGGAGTCTTGTGAGCAGATATTCTACTTTGTGAGCTACTGGCATTAAAGTTGTGAGCGAGTGATTTGGCTACTGCATAAATCAGTTTGCTCCGGAGCCATCCTTCCTGAGCTAAGGCAAAAATGTGTGAGCTGGAGGCTAAAAAAACTGTGAGCCAGTTCACACTAACTCAGCTTAGAGGGACCACAGCTTGCAATATAAGTGGGGTCAGCCCTGGTTAGTACTCGGATGGAAAACCACCAAGGAGGAGGAGGACTTCCATGAAAACTTAACTTGGTAACTGAAAGTCTTTGGTGAATGGCCAACTTTCATCAATAACACACAAATACCACATGCAGAACTTGCCACGTCTAACTCTTTTGAAAAGAGTCATGGGTTGTAGGTTTCAGAATGACTTTGGAGAGTCACTGAACATAAGAACAGCCAATATTGAATTGGCTTAGAGACCAGAGCGTGGCTCTCAAGTCTGACATTTTGGATACATCTTCATTTTAGGGCTAAACCCATGAGTTATGTCTATTTGATGGTGTCCAGTTCCTTTATACCTAGTTGAGCACCCCAGATCTGGCAGAAAATACAATCTATGGTTGTTTCCCTCAACTCTCTTCTTATGTTAAGTGAAAGCCAAGCATACAAAACTGTGAAACAGAGACTTTTAGACATCGAAAAAAAACCTCTCTGTTCTCTAGCACAAAAGACATGGTGTTTGGCATCACCCCAATCATCGGGTAAAGGTAAAGGTTCCCTTGCTCGAAAGCCAGTCGGATCCGACTCTAGGGTTGCGGTGCTCATCTCCGTTTCAAAGCCGAAGACGTTTCCGTGGTCATGTGGCCGGCAGGACTAAACACCAAGGCGCACGGAACGCTGTTCCCTTCCCACCAAAGTGGTACCTATTTATCTACTTGCAATCTCTTGCTTTCAAAAGGCTAGGTTGGCAGGAGCTGGAACTAGAGACGGGAGCTCACTCCGTCATGCGGCACACTCGGGTCTCGAACTGCTGAACTACCGACCTTCCACAGCCTGCAGTTCAGTGTCTTAACCACTTGAGCCACCACGGGGTACCTGCTACTTAATTCTCATAGCTTATCCCCCATCAACTACATCAAGCCTTCATGCTGCACTAGACCTTAAATCATGGTTCAACCTTCTCCTCGAACATACATTCTACACTACACTCGAATTTGCCCCTGTAATTATCTCGGGTTATTTTTTGTTTCCACATTACATTGAGGTCCCCCCAGGTTCACCCCACACTTGTCCCTGTTAAACAGATGCTGTTATAAGCAGGGACAAATGCAAGGCATTGTGTCACGAGTTGAACTCTGATAGAACCAGGGATGTGATCCAAGTGCAGAAAGGACCTTAATGTCCTCCAATCAGTGGTCCTATCTGGGAAATTTGCAAACATTCCCTATCACAAAAGTCTCTGCCCATGAAGAGCAAGGAAACCTGAATTAGTAGCTCACATTTTACTCTACTGTGATTTTTATGAAAAAGTGTGGGACTCCATAATCAGTCCCCTCTTGCTTAATCTTTCTGGACTATCTGAAGAGAGGCTAGTTTTCTTTTTATTATCTGACCGGTGTCCCCATATTACATACTCCGTAGCAAGGTATCTTTCAATTGCAATGATGATTAGGAAGCATAAGATTAAATCTCTTGCTGGGTGACCTTTTATTGCATTTCAGATCTGAGGTAGCATTTCAATCTGTATTCTTTGCTGCATATTTTTACGTATGCCAATAAAGGTACTGAAATTGAAACTGAAACTGAATTGGCTGGACCAACAATTGTACTTGGTACATGGCAATTGTTTTCTTATCATTAAGTGGCCATACCTCAGCGGTAAAGTTTATGCTTTTCATGCATTATTCTTCAATCTGAATTTCCATCCTTGTAATCTATAGGTACCACTTTGGTGGGAAGGTAACAGCGTTCCGTGTACCTTGGTGTTTAGTCATGCCGGCCACATGGCCATGGAAATGTCTTCGGACAGTGCTGGCTCTTCGGCTTTGAAACGGAGATGAGCACCGCAACCCTAGAGTCAGATTTGACTGGCTTTCGAGCCAGGGAACCTTTACCTTTACCTTTAATCTATAGTTAAAGAAGACCAGGTTACAAAGCAACCTTGAAAGCGAGGCAAAGAATAACGGTAGCTACCCCATCTGCACCCACAAAATAGCATCGCTACTTGCCCACTTCCAGCAGGCATTTGCCTGCTAGACCACCCGCTTGCCCACTAATGCTGATCACTGTGGTGGGAGAAACTGGGAAGGGAATTGCATCTCGACATGGAAGTGACAGGCAACATTCTAGGAATCCCCCTAATCTCTATGGTCTTGATCATAGAGAGTTGGGTGGGATTCCTAGAACATCACCTGGAAGTGACGTCACATCTGGGCTCAGGCACAATTCTCCCACACGGGCTTTCTCCCACCTCAATTATCAGCAGACCTGGCAACAAAGGGATGCTAGTAATGGTGGCAGTTGAAATGCCAGAGAGACTGGAAATGTTTCACAGATGCTTCCCTGGCAATTTTCAGGTTGCTGTTGTCATTGCAAGACTAGACTTGGCAGAAGACCTCTTCTTCCTCCCAATGCATCCATTATTGGCAAAGAAAAGAGAGGTTCTCATACTCACCCTGTGGATTAACAAGAAGAGGCTGTCAAGGCAAGTCTTGCTGAGTGTGTGAGAAATCTCTCGAAGAAAGTCCTTCCTTTTATACCACCTGCCAGCATCCTCGTTCAGAAATGAGGCACATCTTGAGAAGCCCAAATGGCTTCCAAAACATCCAGTGCCTGCCTTGAAATCTGCAATGTTTTCTATTCTTTGATATTGACTCACACAGCATGAGACACCTCCAACTGTGTTGGAGTAGGCGTATGGGTCTGGCGGTGCTTGTAGGTGTCATCTATCACCCACAACCACATAATTACTGGCGTCGGTGATGTGGGCGGCAGACAAGTATTTCTCAATGCCTTTGG
>NW_015167143.1:184653-191146 GCF_001447785.1 Gekko japonicus | reverse complement strand
GCTCCTCCTGGCCCTACGGGAGATGTGGTAGACACCTAGGCAAGAATATTTCCCCAGGCCCTTAGAATATGGATAGTTATTCCCACTTCCTTTCTGTTGCCTTCTTTTTACCAAATACCAGTTATGAAGACAGAAAGCCAGCAGGGTTCAGGAGTATATCCAGTGCAGATAAATGATTGAGAATATGGGATACCAACATGAGAAGTACAAGAGCAACCTCCTTTAAAGAAAACATTTACAAAGTGGCTTTGAGATGGTACATGTACCCAGTTAGACTAGCAAAATTTTCCAAAACAACTTCTAACGTCTGTTGGAAATGTAATCAGAATATCGGCACTTATTTCCATATGGGGTGGAACTGTACCAAGGCAAAGGAATACTGGAGGATGATAGGTAATATGTTACAATAAATTATGGTTCATATTGCCCTTAAACCAGAGTTGTGCCTACTTAATATGATTCCAGAAATGTATGGGAAAGTTGAGAAGTATTTGTTGTTGCATTGTATAACGGCTGCGAGAATTTTATTTGCCAAGTATTGGAAAAAAGAGAAAATCCCTGAAAAGATAGAGGTCATACAAAAACTATTTGAAATTGCTGAAATGGATAAATTAGCATGTTCATTAAAGGGGAAAGATGATACATTCTTCGAAGACAATTGGAAAAAACTGTATAATTGGAAGTTGAAGGTGAAGGGTTAGGAATGCGATTTTGTATATAGAGTTTGGGTGGAAATGAGGCTGTATGCTCATCTGTGATGAAGTGAAGGAATAGCTGTATGTTGGATTTATGTTTGGAAAACCTTTTATTATTTTTTTAAAGGAGTATATCCAGTGTATTTATTTTTGGAGTGTCACATCTATGACTTTCTGCCCGATGGACAGAAGTTGCTGGTGTGTACTTTGTGCAAGGGGTGCCTGGCCTTCAAAGAGCAATTTTGTTCCCTTGAGGCCAACGTAGTTCACCTGGAGAAGCTGAGAGAGGCAGAGACTGTGGTTGAACTTGCCTTCAGGGATGTGATAGCTGTATCCTAATCCCAGGGTTCGGGTTCCTCACCAGTGATGGATCATGAGGGACTTGTGAAAGGGGGACAGCACTCAGAGGAAAGGGGACATGATCTCTTAGAAGGAACTCCTTCCATGGGAGATAAACTGGTATCTTCTTGAGCCAAGGATACGCCTCCAAGGGGAAGGAGGCTTGTCATAGTGGGAGATGTGACCATTAGACATGTATATAGCTGAGTTTGTGATGGGCACGTGGAGAGCCAGTTTGGTGTAGTGGTGAAGTGCACAGACTCTAATCTGGGAGAACAGGATTTGATTCCCCACTCCTCCACTTGCAGCTGCTGGATGACCTCGGGCAAGCTGTAGTTCTGTCAGAGCTGTTCTTGAAAAAGAGCAGTTTCTGTCAGAGCTCTCTCAGCCCCACCTACCTCATGGGGTAGGTTGTGGGGAGGGGAAGGGAAAGGAGTTTGTAAGCCGCTCTGAGACACCTTCGGGTAGTGAAGGGTGGGGTATAAATCCAATCTCCTCCTCATCCTCCTCCACTTGCACCTGGCTGGATGACCTTGGGCAAGCCGTAGCTCTGATAAGAGCTGTTCTTGAAAAAGAGCAGTTTCTGTCAGAGCTTTCTCAGCCCCACCTACCTCACAGGGTAGGTTGTGGGGAGGGGAAGGGAAAGGAGTTTGTAAGCCACTCTGAGACTCCGAGTGAAGAGTGGGGTATAAATCCAATCTCCTCCTCCTCTTCCTCCTCCTCTTCTTCCTCCTCCTCCTCTTCTTCTCCTTCTCCTTCTTCTTGGATTGCCTACCTGGTGCAAAAGCTGTGACATCACCTATCATCTAGATATCTTGGTAGAGAGTGCTGGGGAGGAGTCAGTGGTTGTGGTGCATGTTGGCACCAATGATGTGGGGAAGTGCAGCTGTAAGGTCCTGAAAGCCAAATTTAGTCCTCAAGGTAGGAGACTAAAAGCCAGGACCTCCCAGGTAGCTTTCTCGGATATGCTACCTGTTCCATGCGGAGGGCCAGCAAGACAGGCACAGTTGGGGAATCTCAATGCATGGATGAAATGATGGTGTAAAGACGAGGTCTTTAGATTGATTAGGCACTGGGGCACATTTGGGGACAAAAAGGGATGGGCTGCACTTCAACTAGTATGGAACCAGACAGATGGAGCATAACATTAAAAAGGTGGCAGAGCCGCTTTTAAACTGAACCTGGCATGGGGGGGGGGGGCGGACAGAAGCTGAGAAGCATCCAAGTCGGGCAGACACGTCCTAGAGAGACAAAGCAGAAAATGCTTCTTATTTCACAAATGGGGAATCGGTTGGATAAGCAAAGTGAGGACAAAGTAAAGCAGGATAGCCAGCCAAAGAGGCCAAAGAGCTGGACTGGCAAAGGCACATGCCAGCGGTATCTACAGAGAAACAGAGTGTGGAGGTGTTTTGATGCAAATCCAAAGGTCATTTCCTGCAGGAGCGCACAGGAGCGGAGCTCCGGCAGTAAAGAGCCCAGGGGGCGGGCACATGCAACAAGCCCCGCCCCCTGCTCCCAGCAGCCCCAGGCCACGAGGAGCAAGAACTTTCTTTCTTTCTTTCTTTCTTTCTTTCTCTCTCTCTCTCTCTCTCTCTCTCTCTCTCTCTCTCTCTCTCTCTCTCTGCATGGACTCTAATCTGGGGGAACCGGGTTTGATTCCCCACTCCTTCACTTGCAGCTGCTGGATGACCTTGGGCAAGCCATAGTTCTGGCACAGCTGTTCTTAAAAAATAACAGTTTGTGTCAGATGTCTCTCAGCCCCACCCACCTCACAGGGTGTCTGTTGTGGGGAGGGGGAGGGGAAGGAGTTTGTAAGGCGCTCTGAGACTCCCTTGGGTAGTGAAGGGTGGGGTATAAATCCAATCTCCTCCTCCTCCTCTATTGGAGAATATGTTGTGAGGTAAGTCAAGGAGGGCATAGCCTCTGACAAACTAGAAACCTTCAAAAAGGCTGAGTCCTCCACAGATTTGCTGTGGGTGACATACCAGGCCCTAAAAAGTAATTTAGTACTGTGGATGTGCCGTCAGCCCCCTGACCAAAGTGCTAAGGGTGATCTTGAGATGGAAAATGAAATCAGGGAGGCATCCAAATGGCAGGCAGACCCTAAAAGTAATTTAAATACTGTGGATGTGTTGTCGGCCCCCTGACCAAAGTGCTAAGGGTGAACTTGAGATGGAACATGAAATCAGGGAGGCATCAAAATGAAAGTCATTTGTAATTATGGGCAACTTTAACTATTGTTCAATTGACTGGATAAATGTCAGGCTAAAGAGATAAAATTTCTAGATACCCTAAATGACTGTGCTCTAGGATAGCTGGTCATGGAACTGACCAAGGGGAAGCAACCCTGGACTTAATAGTCAGTGTTGCTGCCGAAGACCTAGTGTGAGATGTGGAGGTGGTTGAACCAATTAGAAACAGTGTTCACAGTGGCATAAAATTTAATTTACATGTATATGGAAAATGCCAGGAAACCCTAACATGGTCATATTTGCCTTGAAAAGAGAAAACTTCTCTGTGGTCCCGTTCACACTAGGCAATTTGGCCTGGGAGCAGGACAGTTCGGGGGCAGATCAAACCGGCGCGATCACACCACAACATCTGGGAAGCGTCGTGCTTCCGCCTCCGAACTGGCCCTTCCCGGGAAAAAGCGCCTCAAGTTGACACCACCTACCTTGGTGGTTCAACGAGTAGACACACTGCAGGCCGGGCGTCTGATCGCCGGCGCTCCCTTGCGCCGGCACAATCCCAGCCCGGAGCCGAACTGCGCATGCTCTGACATGCGCAGTTCGGCCGGCACCCGGTCTGAGCCATGTCTTCTCCCTGGCATTTGATCGCGCCGGGGAGAAACGGCGCCGCGGCCAGGGGATCCGTGGGATCCCGCCGCGGCATCTCAACGTTGGCACGGCTTTTAAAAGCCGCACCTCAAGAGGCTTTTTTCCTGTCGTGTGGCAGGGGCCTAAGATGAGAAATCTGATCTAGAGAAATCTAGGCCAGCAAATATTCTTTTGATAGCTGAATTCCTGGCTCAGGCCATAAGAATATTGGCAGCTTGTTACAAGGCATCTTCTCTAATATGGTATAGCCATCCCTCTCTGACTCAAATTCTTCCTTTCTTCCTCTCCTTCCTAGTTGGGATTGATTGATGCTACTCAAGACCTGTAGGTCAGAGACATAGAGAAAGAAATTTTCTTTTAAAAAAATCAATATTACAGTATTTTGGCCTGCTCTCCTTTTAATTCTACAACAATAATCATTATCACAGTATATAATATATATATTATTATATCGTAATAATAAAGTTACATAGTACCCAGAAGTGGGGAAATACAGTTCTAAATTAATGTACATGTTTCCATGTTATCTTATTGAAGAACCTCATTCTATCGTATACTAGATACTATTTCTACTCTTACATACTATTCAAGTTTAATCTTGTTCCAAGAGAAAATAAATAGTTGCAAATTATGAATGTGTATCTAGACAGTAATACTTCTTTCCCTTATAGTTATTTATATACCACATAATAAAACAGCTTTTACACAACTGAATATCTACATGGGATATTTTTTGTGTTACTTTATAGCCAACAGTATTCAGGCAGCTGTAATCAAGTTTTTAATGAGATAAGTATCACAATATTCCATATATGGCTTAGCAGAGCTAACACTTGCTCCTATGAAACCTTACATTCAGTATTAGTACCTTAAATCTATCCTGCCAATATCTTCTTTTTCTGGTCACCCCCACCATATATGGGGGGGAGGGGTCTGTTGCATTTCCAACATATTTCAAACACAACTAGAGTGTGATAGTATCAATACATAAGTTTCTATTCATTTTTCTTATTCCTGCATTCAGAGAAGAACCAAGAATATTGTTATGCATCTTGATCTAAGACTAGAGAAGTCCATTTTCCATTTTACTTTCTAAATCAAACATTTCCCTCTTAGTCTGCTGACCTTGCATTTTTTTATTGTACACTTTTAAAGAAAAAAATAAACAGTAAAAATGGAATGTAAATTATTGGGGAGTTATATATTCATATAGTAACTGCCTGATCAAATAACCAACTTCATGAGATATTATATTATTTAAGTGACTGTGTATGAATAAGGAGGAGGAGGAGGAGGAGAAGAAGAAGAAGAAGAGTTGGATTTATACCCCACCCTTCACTCAGAGTCCCAGAGCAGCTCACAATAACCTTCCCTTCCTCTCCCTACAACAGACACCCTGTGAGGTAGGTGGGGCTGAGAGAGCTCTGAGATAACTGCTCTTGAGAGAACAGCTCTGAGAGAACTGTGACAGACTCAAGGTCAACCAGCTGGCTCCATGTGTGGAATCAAACCCAGTTCTCCAGATTAGAGTCTGCTGATCTTAACCACTACACCAAACTGGTTCTAACTGGTTACAAACAAGGAAGATGGTCCATTGTCCCTATCAATAAGTGGTCCATGCCACAAATTAGCATCAGGGATGTTTGGTTAGTGGTACCCAGAAAGCTGGAGGCGGGGTCGCATATCCAGCTTCAAAGTTCTGAAAATGTAAGGTGTGGTGATTTCCACCAGTTCCCCTCTTCTGCTGCAGCCCATTGAGCCCCGAAACTCAGTTTTGTTCTCAGGATTTCTGTGAACCATAAGAAACAGCACAGGAAACATGGAATGGGGGCCCCTGCAGTGACTGGTAGAATCAGCACAAATCATTGCCCTCTCTTGAGGACCAAAATACATGATAGATATGATGTCTTCCACCCGCACAGTGTCCTTAAGCTGAACAGAACACCAGAATGCTGGTGAGTGTCCCCAATCAGATGTATGTTGCAGGGTTGCCAAGAAGAAGAAGAAGAAGGAGGAGGAGGAGGAGGAGGAGGAGGAGGAGGAGATCCGGGCCCTGCAGGACTTTATACAGTTCCGCAGGGCCTGTAAGATGGAGCTCTTCCACCAGGCCTTTGGGTAGGAGCTGCCGCTATACCACCACCGCGGTTATACCATCCATTTACCGTACCTTGGGGAGTAGATGTCGCCCGACTGTGCTGCGGAAATATTGCTCCTGGGGCTCTCACTATCAAGAACATTGGCTGCAAATGTGGGTTGCTGTATTTGTTGTAAATTCTATGTAGATTTTTGTAGCACCAAATTTTATTATATATGTCCATTTGGAAACTTCCAACAATACCTTCTGAACCTGACCTAATAGTGAAGACTATGTAAAGTGCGGAAATAGATAAATTGACCTTGATGTTAAAAGGGCAAATGGAAGAAGACTTTGTTGGACTATGGACTCCTTTTTATGATTGGGTGGCTCAAATGGTTAAGACGCTGAACTGCAGGCTGTGGAAGGTCAGTAGTTCAGCAGTTCGATACCTGGGTGCCGCAAGACGGGGTGACCTCCCGTCTCTAGTTCCAGCTCCTGCCAACCTAGCAGTTCGAAAGCAAGAAATTGCAAGTAGATAAATAGGT
>NW_015167143.1:181401-184012 GCF_001447785.1 Gekko japonicus | reverse complement strand
GCTATGTGCTGTTACAAAGAGATATTGGAGATGGATTCATGAGATAATGGAAAAAATAACAAGAACTAATATCCCGTTTACTCCAGAGATACTGTTATTGAATATATTTCTGAAAGACTTTGATAAAGCAGATTGGTATTTGATAGTTCATATGTCGACAGCTGCAAAGATAGTATATGCCAAATATTGGAAAATAATGGAAATACCAACAAAACAAGAGTATGTGAATAAACTATTTGAAACGGTGGAAAATGACAAACTGACACTTGAGATGAGAGCCGGTACAGAATGGACTTTTCAAAAAACTTGGAAGAGATTCTACGATTGGTATAATGTGAACGCAACTGATGGATAAATGTAGTAATTTGAGAACACAGAAAAGATAAGCTTAGTAAAATAGATAATGAATTTAGAAATTTAATAAGCAGAAGGAGTGAGAAATGTCTCTTGCTATATGTTATGTGTTGTTGGAAGTAGTTATGTGTTGTGTGTACGTATGTTTGTAGTGTATAATGAAAATAATAATAATAAAAGTGTACCCTCGGGTACATTAAAAAAAAAGAACAGCTCTGACAGAACTACGGCTCGCCCTAGGTCATCCAGCAGGTGCGAGTGGAGGAGTGGGGAATCAAACCCGGTTCTCCCCGATTAGAGTCCCATCCCCTGCTGATCTTCCCACCACCAGTCAGCTGTGTGGGTGGAGAAAAATGGGGATGAAATGGAGAGACCAACAGTGGTGTTCAGATACAATGACATTGCCTCTGGTGCAACTGGGAGTGATGTCCTCACATTGCTGGCAAAGTCATTATATTGCTGGTGAGAGACCTCCACATACGTGCATCTCCTGCTTTTTGCAAGCCTTGGGCAACCCTAATGTGGATATGAGTTGGGTTGGGCATCATTGACCCAACTTCTGCCAGATGTATTGCGTTTGGGCCCCAAGAAAACATCAGTGCCCGTCAGCCTTTGGAATGCATAGTTGGGCAGAGGCCAATAATTATACAGTTACGTATTTCTGTGAAGTTTGTTGTGTGGAGGTGTGCACACAAATGAAGTTAAGTCATGGCTACGTTCAGTCATATCTTAATTTGATGACAAAGGAAATATTCTGATGAAGGCCTTAGTGGTAGATATATAAAGTCACGGACTGTGGTTTAGGTTTGCAATTATCGGTCTGGAAGTGGTTCATAATCTGCAATGAGTCTTCTTTCTTGTTTCCTGACTTTGCACCGCATGGAGCCCACGGTAATTTCTCAAATGGCTTTTAAAACACTTGCCGGAACAAGTTCTCTTGACAGCACTGGCAGGCAGACCAGAGCAGTAGAGTGCCAGTGGTAGAAGGGCGGGAAACTATCCCCAGTGGTGTTGGGGCAGAGGGAGGACCAGGTGTGCCTAAAATCAGCATCTAGCTTGATTCTGCAACAATTTGCAATCTCTTCTTATCAGACTTCTGCAATCAGCATGCTGCTAAATCACCGAGTCAATTCCTTGTCAAAATCCATAAGAACATAAGAGAAGCCAATGTTGGATCAGGCCAATGGCCCCTCCAGTCCAACACTCTGTCACACAGTGGCCAGAAATACCAGGTGCCCTCAGGAGGTCCAGCAGTGATGCCAGGACACTAGAAGCCTTCCCACTGCTGCCCCCCCCCAGCACCAAGAATACAGAGCATCACTTGCCCCAGACTGAGAGTTCCTATCTATACCTTGTGGCTAATAGCCACTGATAGCAACTGATGGACCTCTGCTCCATATCTATATACTAATAGCCAAGACATTGTGGGCACTTGGGGGGGGGAGAGATTTTCCTGCACACTTGGGGCAATCCGCAGGCATGCAGAAAAATCTGAAAAGTTAAAACAAAAAACCACTATACAGGGGATACTTAAATAGCATGAGGATGAGATGAACATTCTCTGAGGTTATCTTCTCTGGTGCTATTCTGAGGGCCTTCAGAAGTTAGGCCAGATGCTTGCAGTCTCTCCCTGTTTATCAGGGACAGCCTGGTTCCTGTGGATGAACACCCATGCCAAATTTCTGGAGTCCAAATTCAGAATTGTGACACTTCCAGTTTGGGATTAGGATTATTTTTTTAAAAATGGCATTTCTAAACATTTCAGAACCATTTTAAATTCAATAGGAAACAGCCACTGCCCAGTAAAAACAAGACAAACTGCTTTTTGAAAGGTTTCCCTCAACCTCTTGACCATTTCCAAATATCTGTGTTAACCAAGAAGAGTTTAGCCAATGTGGCAAGTGCACTGCAATACCCACAGGTACTTGGCAGCAGTCCCAGGCAGGCGATAGGAAATGATTGCAGAATGCTGAGCAGTGCAGCTGTCACTACAGCAGCACTAGGCATGGCACGGCTCAGCAGAGGACAGATGTCGCTGAGTGTGTGTGTGAGGGGGGGAGTCCTCTAGACAGCAGTGGCAGGCAGACCAGAGCAGTAGAGTGCCCATGGTAGAAGGGCGGGAAACTATTCCCAGTGGTGTTGGGGCAGAGGGAGGACTGTTGTGAGCAAGCAAAGCATCAACCAAAAGTTAATGATCACATAAAAGCCAGACTATGGCTGAGTTCAGACTGGCAGTTTCAGAAACGTTTCAAAAATG
>NW_015167143.1:176143-181364 GCF_001447785.1 Gekko japonicus | reverse complement strand
GGCATTCCTCCAGCTATACTCAGCCCGTCTTGTAACGCTTCCCTCTCGAGTTTAAAAAAATACCAGGTGAAAGTGGTAGCAAACCCTGGAGAGCGCGTTGATCCCACTTCCTGGATGTGTGCACGCTACAAGCCACGCGGACAAGCCACATTGATCATTGCTGATGCGCAGATGTGCATAGCTACCTGCTGCCAGAGGAAGAAGAAGAAGAAGAAGAGGAGGAGGAGGAGGAGACTGGATTTATACCCCGCCCTTCACTTGGAGTCTCAGAGCGGCTTACAAACTCCTTTCCCTTCCCCTCCCCACAACAGACCCCCTGTGAGGTGGGTGGGGCTGAGAGAACTCTGACACAAACTGCTCTTTTTCAAGGACAGCTGTGCCAGAGCTTGCGACTGACCCAAGGTCACATCAGCAGGTGCAAGTGGAGGAGTGGGGAATCAAACCCGGTTCTCCCAGATTAGAGTCCGCACACTTAACCACTACACCAAACTACACAAAGCCGCTTACAGCCACGCCTCCGGGCCAACAGTGTGAATGCTTCCTTGTGGCTCCTCCCGGTATGCTCCAGCATCAGTTGGTGCAGTGTGACTGGGAATACCCGGAACAACTTTGCCACGACACCCTCTCGCTTCAAACTGCCAGTCTGACCTCAGCCTATGAATACCTTTTAGTTGGAAAAGACCATTTCTGGACAGTTACAGCCATTTGCAAGCTGAGCCTTCAATCTTCTATCTTTACCACCATCCAACTTCAGTAGCTGCCCAACACCTTTGGCCTACTTAATAGCTGTGGTAGTGGAGTTTGATTTTCTTCTCTCTCCTGGCCGTTTTTACACCTGAGAAGTAGGTAAAACTGATTCTCCTCCCGGATTATGGACAGTCAAGTCAAGTCAGATTATTAAATGACGTTAGTTGCTGTAGATTTTCTGGGCTGCGTGGCCGTGGTCTTGGCATTGTAGTTCCTGACGTTTCACCAGCAGCTGTGATTGGCATCCTCAGAGGTATAACACAGAAAGATGGAGTACTCTCTGTATCAATTAAATGATGCATTTTCATTGGCATGCATTGAGAGGGGCTGCTATTGGGCTCTGTGAGAACACACGTGTGAAATGCTGTCAATCATACTGTCCTGTCTGAATATGCAGAAAGTCACTGGCTGAAGAGGCTGAAGCTGCTTACAAGCAGTTTACCTGCTCGACAAAAAACTGGTTCCCTTTTCACATCTGGCAAGGAACATGTGAGCTAAACAAGCGGGTTTGATATGGCTGGTTTTTAAATCAATTAGAATGCATTCCTTTATATAGAGAGCACATTCCCTCAGAGATCCACCAACATTTGCAGCAAGACCATTGCAGATCTTGACAGGACACTTGATGTGAATCCTTGACAGAAGACATTCCACTGGAGACCATGTGACATCCTAAGTCACAAAAGAAAGATTGAAAGACAAAACCGAAGAAAAAAGAAAAAAAGAGGGGAAAGGGGAAAGCAGACAGAATACAAATATGATAGAATTATTATAGAAATATGCTACTGCTTCTACTTTGTCAAGCAATCAGATAAGGTTTTCTGTCCTGTGGTACAAAAGAAAGCACTGCGATCAGGGTCTCAACATCGACTCACCCTTCCCGGGCCAAAGGATGCCAGGCTAGCTACAACCAGGGCCAGGGCTTTCTTAGTGGTGGTTCAGCTCTGGTGGAACGAGCTCCCGGAGGAGATCAGGGCCCTGTGGGACCTTATGCAATTCCACAGGGCCTGCAAGATGGAGCTCTTCCGCCAGGTGTTCAATTAGGAGCCGCTCTGGGGGAGAATGCCCCGCCCCTTGAAATCTTAAAGCAGCCTGAGCCACCCATACAACATTAGATTGGGATCGACCATTAGGATGGCATGGAAGTTGGGTGCCATCTTAGACGTAATGTTAAACTGATATCTGTTATTGGAAATTGGATGATTATTGTTAGCACCTTTTAATATTGTTATTGTTATGGTTTTAATATTGTTATTTTATGCATTGTAGTTTTTATGTTGTTATAAGCCGCCCTGAGCCAGCCATGGCTGGGAGGGCGAGGTATAAATATAATAAAAAGGAAGGAAGGAAGGAAGGAAGGAAGGAAGGAAGGAAGGAAGGAAGGAAGGAAGGAAGGAAGGAAGGAAGGCATTTGAGACTTCCTGGTTCAAGTCAAGCAGATGAACCTGAGGGTGGGGGGGGTGCATGAGGGGAAAGGGCAACAAAATCTACTCCAGAATTTAGTTGAGTAGGTTTTGTGATTCACCTCGTTTATTTCTCATATGCCGTTTTTTTACTCTTTCTGAATGGGAAACAAATTCCTTTAAGAAACTGTCGGTTCAGTATGGCAATATTTGTATTCCTGTGTCACATAAGAGGTATGAGTTGGATACACACACACACACACACAGGAAACTTGAGGGAAACCAACCACCAGCTTCCCCCATCTTTTTTGGCCTGTCATGTGAGGTGTGTCCAGCAATTATGCCAACCAGTAACAGGAACAGAATGGAGGAGAACAAAAGGAAAACATAGAGTGTTGGGCAACTCTCTGACAGTACCATGAGTTGAAATAAAGGTTGCACATCCCTAGATAAGTGGCATGGGATCCATGCAAAATGCATAAAAGGTGGGAGGGAAGGAATCAGGAAAAATAAATCAGCATAGCCGGGCCGTGTATCACTCTCTGGGAGTATTGGTCAATACGCCACTGTATAAAAGGTCTCCCAGATGGGAGTTTGACACTCACAAAGGCAGTGATTGTCTTCCAGAATTCTACTTGGTCAAACAGGTAAGGTTATCTCTCTCTCTCTCTCTCTCTCTCTTTTTGACGTTTCTTTTAGTCTGAACTGGGTTTTTTCATTCCTCCTTCCTTAAGAATGAAACTGAGAGCTAGTGTGGTGTAGTGGATACGGAGTAGGACCTTGCGTGTAAAGGTAAAGGTAAAGGTTCCCTTGCTCGAAAGCCAGTCGAATCCGACTCTAGGGTTGCGGTGCTCATCTCCGTTTCAAAGCCGAAGAGCCAGCGCTGTCCAAAGACGTTTCCGTGGTCGTGTGGCCGGCATGACTAAACACCAAGGCACACGGAACGCTGTTCCCTTCCCACCAAAGTGGTACCTATTTATCTACTTGCAATTTCTTGCTTTCGAACTGCTAGGTTGGCAGGAGCTGGAACTAGAGACGGGAGCTCACTCCGTCATGCGGCACCCGGGTCTCGAACTGCTGAACTACCGACCTTTCACAGCCTGCAGTTCAGCGTCTTAACCACTTGAGCCACCACAGCTCCAGGACCCTGCGTTACCCAGGTTCAAATGTTCACCTCTACCGTGGAAGCTCGCTGGGTATACTTGGGCTTTCGTGGACTCTCACAGGGTTGTTGGGAGAAAGGGGGGGGGGGAGACAACAACGCTGCAAGCCATTTTGAGTCCCAACTCTGGGGAGAAAAAGAGAGGTATAAATAAATACATGCAAGTGCAAATAAACGCAAGGGTGCCTAACATCAGTAGTCTTTGGAGACACTGATACGGCTCTTCAGCACATGCTACAATCAATGCTCCCTTTAAGCTGTGGAGTCTTGTGAGCAAAAAAAATCTGCTTTGTGAGCTCCTGGCATTAAAGTAGTGAGCGAGCGATTTGGCTACTGCATCAATTAGTTTCCTCTGGAGCCGGCCTTCCTGAGCTAAGACGAAAATGTGTGAGCCGGAGGCTAAAAAACTGTGTACTAGCTCATACTAACTCAGCTTCGAAGGAACACTGGCTAGGATATCATGAGGCCTTTATGCAGTGGTTAAGAGTGGTGGACGCTAATCCGGAGAACCAGGTTTGAATCCCCACTCCTTCACATGAAGCCTTTTGTGTGACCTGGGGCCAGTCACAGTTCTCTCAGAGCTGTTCTCTCAAGAGCAGTTCTCTCTCCCAGAGCTCGTTCAGCCCCACCTACCTCACAGGGTGTCTGCTGTGGGGAGAGGAAGGGAAAGTGGTTGTAAGCCACTCTGAGACTTCAAGTGAAGAGGGTGGTATAAAACCAATTCTTCTTATAAGAATGTAAATGAACAGGGATGTCACAAATAACTTACTATGTTTTGATGAGTATTAAAATAGAATACTAGAGAATGATTTAAGGGAAAATTGAAATGTAAGGTTACCTGATTATGTGAGATAGATACAGATAAGTAAGAACTAAATGTTTAATGATATTGCGTATTATAAAGATAAGAGTATTAAGAAAATAAGAAGTAGATAACGGGATAGGAGCATTGCGGGATGCCAAGTATGGGGGTGGGGAGGGAGATATTATAAAAATGGGATATGTGAAGAATAAGAATATGAGTGTTGTAATGAAAATGATTAAAATGGTATCATATCCTATTAATAACCGGTTTTTTTAAAAATAAGAATGTAAATGAACCATGGTGACACCAGGGTTTTATGGGCCCACGACAATGGCAGTTAGGATTATCTCAAGAGCTGTAAGCGATAATGGATACCATAATGCCTTTGCTCAGAAACTGAATAAGAGATGCTAGAAAAGATACCTGATGGCTTTTGTGGGTTTCCCTGAAGTATTTCCCTAGCCAGTGTTGGAACTAGATAGACTTCTGGTTTGAACTAGCCCAGCTCTTCTTCTGTTATTAAGGTACCATCCAAGCTTCTTTCTAAACTGAAAGAGGAAAGCGCACAGTCCACATTCCACTGCCGACATACTTAGCCAGTGCTTGCTAAGTGATTAAGGAAATGTTGTCGTGACACTTTTTAGGTTCTGGCAAATACCCAATATTGCCACTTTCCTTACCGGTTGCAGGAGATAGTGCTAAATAAAAAATAATATATTTGGGTTTTTTATAAAACAAATGAGACAAAAAGTGTATTAAGTGGGTACAGCCAAAGGTACCAAAGGTACCAAAGAGCCAGTTTGGTGTAGTGGTTAAGTGCGCGGACTCTTACCTGGGAGAGCCGGGTTTGATTCCCCACTCCTCCACTTGCACCTGCTGGATGACCTGGGGCAAGTCGTAGTCCTGATAAGAGCTGTTCTTGAAAAAAAGAGCAGTTTCTGTCAGAGCTGTCTCAGCCCCACCTACCTCACAGGGTGTCTGTTTTGGGGAGGGGAAGGGAAAGTTTGTAAGCCACTCTGAGAAACCTTTGGGTAGTGAAGGGCAGGGTGTAAATCCAATCTCTCCTCCTCCTCCTCCTCCTCCTCCTCCTCCTCCTCCTCCTCC
>NW_015167143.1:136857-176125 GCF_001447785.1 Gekko japonicus | reverse complement strand
TTCTTCTTCTTCTTCTTCTTCTTCTTCTTCTTCTTCTTCTTCTTCTTCTTCTTCTTCTTCTTCTTCTTCTTCTTCTTCTTCTTCTTCTTCTTCTTCTTGGTAGCCCATCCTTCAACGGTAGCCCATCCTTTGTCAGACGCATTGTATCCTAAGGCAAAAGGCTGGAAAAGTAGACTGGGTCCCTTATACAGAATGATTTTCATGATCTTTTACATTAGATGCAGATCTACTGGTATCTGTTAGCCTTGGTTGTTCAGTGGTACCTCCAGTATAGCCCGGGCTAGTTTAGTCTTCTCAGAACTTAGACGCAAAGCATGATTGGCCCTGGTTCATTCTTGGATGGGAGACCACTGAGGAAGTCCAGGGTTGGAATAAAGAGGCAGGCAATGGCAAACCACTTCTGGACATTTCTTGCCTTGAAAAAGCTATGAGGTCACCATAAGTCAGCCACCACCAGGTTCAGAAGCAGCTACCAGTGGTTCTCTGCCATTTCCAGTATTGCCCATCAGATTTTGAATGTGCAAGAAGTATTTTCCCGAGGGAACTATTGGGTTCATTGGAATTCCATGGGAACCTTGGAACCCCATTTGTACACATCCAAATCCTATGCTATTTAAAGAATTCAGGACCATACAAAATCTTAAAAGGTCATTAGGTGTCTGTGGCCTTTAAGATTATTCCCCCCCCCCGAAGAGTAAGAGTACTGTCAATAGCTAAAGACACTTTTTATTTAGGACTGCATTTAATTAAAGCAGTCCTAAATTGTGATTTAAAAAAGTTTTGGATTTATGTATTTTTGGTCCCAGTCACATGTGCTGGAAAATGCGGGGGGGGGGGGGGGGGGGAGCGCGGCTTTTTTTGGCTGGGGTAATTTCCCCCGCCACTGCATGATCAGATGCAGCGGCGGGTGAATTGGCGTTGTTTCTTCGCTGCATGTTTCCGGAGCGCTTCATCGAGGGATCAGTGATGCAATCTGAGCGTGCTAGAGCGATCACACGGGAAACTCCGTCTGCGGCCCGTCACAACCCTTTTGAGACTGCATTTCCCCAGGTCGCGCCTCTTGCGCAGCTACTTCTGCGTGTGATCGGGGCCTTTATGTACTTTATGTGTTTTATTTATATTATATTCCACTTTGAGCTCTATAAGGGGGAAAAAGACACCTGATGAATATTTTAAACAAACAAATAAATGAAACTGTTCTGAATGGAACTTCCATATCCAGGGGAAGTATATCTACAAGACAATATAAATGGTGGCCATAACCAATGCTCCCTCTAAGCTGTGGAGTCCTGTGAGCAAAAATTCCACTTTGTGAGCTACTGGCATTAAAGTTGTGAGCGAGCGATTTGGCTACTGCACAAATTAGTTTGCTCTGGAGCCCACCTTCCTGAGCTAAGACAAAAAATGTGTGAGCTGGAGGCTAAAAAAACTGTGAGCTAGCTCACGCTAACTCAGCTTAGACGGAACACTGGCCATAACCTTCGTTCTCTGCTTGTGAGCTTTCTAAAGACTTTTCTTTTCTTTTTCCCTCCAGCTTTGAGACCAGAAAGGATGTGTTCTCGCCAGGAGAAGGACCACTGCCACAAGCAGGAGAAAGAGGAAAGCTCTTGCTGCCTCAGCCGCCGGTCTTCCGGCCGTGACAAGGAAAGTTCCTGCGGCCGCGGACGGAGGGACAGCGGAGGGTGCCACAGTAACCAGGGGTCTTCTGGCTGTTGTGCTGGGAAGCCTCAGATGCAGCAGCAAAAGCAGCAAAAGCAGCAAGTCTTCCAGGTGCCGGGCCAGAAGCTGAAGTAGCAACAAGGAAAATTCCTAGAAGGGCACAGGATGCAAAGGGGATCACTCCATCGCAACGTCCATTTGTGTCCCCTTGAACACATCCTGTTGTCCTTGTGACCACAAGTTCCAGAGAAATTGTCAAATGTTTTGCTGGGGGGGGATTTCCATCTATGTTTTCCTTCTTCTTTTCTTCTTCTTCTGAGGCCGTGACATCAAAACCAAAGATGGACGTAACATGCTTTTGATGATCAGCATCCGGTTATTTGCTTCCTGATTGGCAATGGCTAGCTACCCAGTTGCATAAATAAATTGATTGTAATAATTAATTTAAAAAACCTTTGGAATTAAGCATTTCTGGTTTGTTTTCCCTTCAGTAGACAGATAGATTGTTCAGTGCAAGAGTCCAAATTAATTAATTAATTTGATTTACACCTGCCCTCTCTGCTGAAGCAGGCTCAGGGGGGTCTTACATGAAAAATTTAAAACAATTTTAAAACACATAAAATCTAAAGTGCAATACAAACATACATTCCTATGTGATGGCAAACTTAGACCTCTGGAATTAAGCATTTCTGGTTGGTTTTTCCTTCAGTAGACAGATAGATTGTTCAGTACATTGAGTCCAAAGAGTCTTGAATTCATTCATTCATTCATTCATTCATTCATTCATTCATTCATTCATTCATTTGATTTACACCCGCCCTCTCCGCTGAAGCAGGCTCAGGGGGTCTTACATGAAAAATTTAAAACAATTTAAAAACATATAACATCCGAAGTGCAATACAAACATACATTCCTATGTGATGGCAAACTTAGTCCAATATCTCTGTAACCGGAGTCAGTCAGTACAGACTTAGATGATAAAAAGATCCCAGGGAGACTCCAAATTATGTCAAGATGTTATATGTATGTCTGGTGGGAAAGCTCTGTCTTGCAGGCCCTGCGGAACGGAAGAAAGTTCCACAAGAATCGGAGTAAGTTCTGCAGGGCCCTGGTGTCCTTAGGGAGCTCGTTCCACCAGCGTTGAGCTACCACAGAGAAGGCCATGGTGATGACCAGTCTGGCCTCTTTAGGATCAGGGAGCACTAGGAGATTTTGTGTCACTGAATGCAGTGCTCTCTGGGGAACATGTGGGGAACGGCAGTCCCTCAGGTATACTGTACTCCTTCTAGTGAGGAGTCACTTGTTGTCTATTAGGTCACTAGCATGATTTTCGTGTCTTAAAAAAATATTTAAAGCCAACTAGTGAGAACTTTTGGGGAATAATTAACTAGTGATAAGGAAAGTGAAAACTGAGGCAGATAATCATGAGAACTGATCTTCTCAATTGCTTAAGTATAAAACAGAAAGTATACTCATTTATCCCTATGGTTCAATTCCTGGTGGACAGATTCTGACTGGGAGTCTTACAATGAGTGTTGAACCAGTTAGATCTCAGCCTGGTCTTTGAAACCACTCCTTCTTGATCTTTTAATATGGGAGGTATTTGTAAAGTTCCTGTATTATGCAGGGGGTTGGACTAGATGACCCTGGAGGTCCCTTCCAACCCTATGATTCTATGATTTGTGGATAACTTTTCCAACTCTGAGGCTGGAGGAAGAGAATGGAGCTCAGTGGTGGCATAATGTCATGGTGTCTATACTCCAAATGCTCATCCAAGTACCACAACTGCTTAGCTTCTGAGATCTGAAGACGTCAGACTACACTATACCATTCCGCATCCCTCAGAAGACTTAGAGGACAGTAATAAAGTGAACAACCCACATAACACAGACCCAATACATTACTGAGTATTAAATTAATTAGAAAGCTTGCCTTCCCTTCCCGCAAAGAAAAAAATAAATCTCACATTAGGTGAATCAGGTCCAGTCTGTTGGTGAGGAATGTTATAGCATGAATTGCTTATGAGTTTGGCCTCAGAGAATGTTCAGCTCGTTCTCATGCTATTTACAGTAGGCTTGATGAAAACATATAATGAAAAAGGTTTATTTCAGTGGTAAGCATGGATTCGTTGTTTCTTTTCTCTTTTCTCCATTCCTCTAAGTATTACAGTAACAAAGTTCCTGGAGAGCTTGGGCTTGAGAGAAAGCATAATACTGTCAGACCCTCAGCCCAGTTACACTCAACAACTCTCTTTAGGCAGTGAACGTTTATTGAGTTATACGCAAGATCCAGAAAGTCACTTGGGTTAGAACTAAAAACTTTTTGGTGGGTACAGTCTTATTACAGAAAATTCAAACTGGTCTCATCCAGCCCCCAAGCATATGTCACATTCATACTCTGCCTAATTGCCATGCCAACCAGGAGAGATATATGTCCTGGTAATCTTGAGTCCGAGATGGAACAAGAATGTGTTCAAGGCCATCTTCCCCTGGGAAAGCAAAAGAGGAGCGAAAGGGAGATGACTTGTGGCGGCTGAATGTCCCATTTCATAAGCCCAAATAAATTAAAGAAAAAAATGGGCTTTGTAAGTATTTGTCAAACCCTGCTACGTTGTGCTTGCTTGGGTTGTCTCAGGCTCCCAGTCAACTCACTCTCCAACACAGGCTTTCTTGAGAGAAAGTTTATCATTACAGGATAGATTCTCCCGAAGACATGAGAGGGATCAGATACTAAAAGCAACGAATGGAGAACATAAGAACATAAGAGACGCCAAAGGCCCATCCAGTCCAACACTCTGTGTCACACAGTGGCCAGAAATACCAGTGCCATCAGGAGGTCCACCAGTGGGGCCAGGACATTAGAAGCCCTCCCACTGTTGACCCCCCCAAGCACCAAGAAGACAGAGCATCACTTGCCCCAGAGTCCCTATCTATACCTTGTGGCTAATATCCACTGATGGACCTCTGCTCCATATGCTTATCTAATTCCCTTTTGAAGCCGTCCATGCTTGTAGCCACCACCACTTCCTGTGGCAGTGAATTCCATATGTTAATCACTCTTTGGGTGAAGAAGTACTTCCTTTTATCCATTCTAACCCGGCCGCTCAGCAATTTCATGGAGTGCCCACGAGTTCTTGTATTGTGAGAAAGGGAGAAAAGTACCTCTTTCTCTACCTGCTCTTTCCCATGCATAATCTTATAAACCTCAATCATGTCACCCCTCAGTCGTCGTTTCTCCAAACTAAAGAGCCCTAAGCGCCTTAACCTTTCCTCATAGGGAAAGTGTTCCAACCCTTTTATCATTCGAGTTGCCCTTTTCTGCACTTTTTCCAAAGCTATAATATCCTTTTTAAGGTGTGGTGACCAGAACTGCACACAGTATTCCAAATGAGGTCGCACCATTGATTTATATAATTTATTTTATTTATTTATTATGGGATTTGTATCCCGCCCTACCCATATAAGGGCATTATGATATGGCTGATCTGTTTTCAATACCCTTCCTAATAACCCCCAGCATAGCATTGGCCTTCTTTATTGCAGTCACACACTGTCTCGACATTTTCAGTGAGTTCCCCCTGAACAACTTCGTATCATCTGCAAATTTAGCCACTTCACTGCTTACTCCCAACTCCAAATCATTAATGAACTAGTTAAAAAGCAGTGGACCGAGTACTGATCCCTGCGGTACCCCACTGCTTACCACCCTCCACTGAGAAAATTGCCCACCTACACTCACTCTCTGTTTTCGATTAATTAGCCACTTTTTGATCCATAAAAGGACTTGTCCACATTGTCCTTTTATCCCATGAATTTTGAGCTGTCATAGTAGACAGTCCTTACCCTGATAGACCAATAGTCTGACTGAGGCCTTTTTCTTTTAAGAGGTACCAGAGCTGCGGTGGCTCAAGTGGTAAAGACAGTGAACTGCAGGCTGGAAGGTCGGTAGTTCAGCAGTTCGAGACCCGAGCAAGAAATTGCAAGTAGATAAATAGGTACCACTTCAGTGGGAAGGTAACAGCGTTCTGTGCACATTGGCATTTAGTCATGCCAGCCACATGGCCATGGAAACGTCTTCGGACAGTGCTGGCTCTTCGGCTTGGAAACGGAGATGAGCACCGCAACCCTAGAGTCGGATTCGACTGGCTTTCAAGCGAGGGAAACCTTTACCTAACTTAGAAGTCTCAAGGGGGGGGGGTGAAGTTTTCAACCCATATACTGAAAACTCATGAAATTTTAGAAGAGGAGGAGGAGGAGGAGGAGGAGGAGGAGGAGGAGGAGGAGGAGATTGGATTTATACCCCACCCTTCACTTGGAGTCTCAGAGCGGCTTACAAGCTCCTTTCCCTTCCCCTCCTCACAACAGACACCCTGTGAGAGCATGGGTGGGGCTGAGAGAGCTCTGACAGAAACTGCTCTTTTTCAAGGACAGCTCTTATCAGAACTATCGCTTGCCCAAGGTCACACCAGCAGCTGCACGTGGAGAAGTGGGGAATCAAACCCGGTTCTCCCAGATTAGAGTCCACGCACTTAACCACTGCACCAAACTGGCTCTCATTTTAAAAATAATTTTGTCAGAGAGGTTCCGGAACTCCATTCCAGCATGTTCTTCCAGGGGGAAGAAAAAAAAAAGACCTGATCTAACTCAGTGTAATGCAGCTCCCTCTTGCTATGCCTCCAGATCACTTACTTTGCCTCATGTAACTATGAAAAGCAGAATATGGGTACACTCCAACAACATCCATAGATTACTAGAGAGACAACGTGGAGTTTTGGACTAGAATCTGGGGGAATTGGGGTTCAGATCCCCCCTCTGCCCTGAAAGCCTGCTGGGTGACCTTGGGTCATTTGTGTAATCTCAGCCTAACACCCCACAGGGCCATTGTAAAGATAAAATAGGGAAGAGAATGATGTTGGCTGCTTTGGGTAGGCTGGGTCTGAATGAAGTAAATTAATAAATAATAAAACATGTTACTTTTAGTGGTTAATTATACTACCTATATTAGAAAGGAGTATTGGTTTTTTTTGTTATACAGTCTCTGAGTGTAGATTTTTAACGTATAGGGGCCTAGCAAGTGCTTGACAATTTACTCAACGGAAAACAGCTCTGGGGGTCACTTCTCCTTCTTGCTGTGCCTCCAGATCACTTTCTTTGCCTCATGCAGCTATGTTTGGTGTAGTGGTTAAGAGCATAGACTCAAATCTGGGAGAACTGGGTTTTATTTCTCCCTCCTCCATATGCAGCTGGGTCAGTCACAAGTTAGGAGCTGACCTTGGGTCAGTCACAAGTTAGGAGCTGTTCTCTCATGAGCAGTTTTCAAGAGAGTTCTCTCAGCCCCACCTACCTCCCAGGGTGCCTGTTGTGGGGAGGGGAGGGGAAAGGAGATTGTAAACCTCTCTGAGGCTGCTGCCACACGGCAGGAAAAGCGACGGGTGAAGTGTGGCTAATTCTGAGCCGCACCAAAGTTGAGACGCCGGGCGGGATCCCACGGATCCCCTGAGCCGCGGCGCTGTCGCTCCCCGGCACGATCAGATGCCGGGGAGAAAGCGACGGTGGGAAGGGGAGGCTGGCGAACTGCACATGCTCACACATGCACAGTTCGGCCAGGAGCCGGGGAAGCGCCGGCGCAAGGACGCGCCGGCGATCCCACAGCCGCACTTGCCGCGGCCCTTCAGGATGAACCACCCAGGTAGGTGGTTCTTTTTTGGTGCGGGTTTTGGCCGGAAGGGGCAGATTGGGAACGGGCGCAGCATGATTCCCAGATGTTGCTGTGGGATCGCGCCCGTTTGCTGCGGCCCCGATCCGTCCCTCTCCCGGCCCAAAACCACTCGTGTGGACAGGGCCTGAGATTCCTTTGGGTAGTGAAGGGTGGGGTATAAATCCAATCTTCTTTTACCCTGGTTTTAACTGTCCCAAGTAGGCAGCAGAACACACTCACATTGATTAAGCCCCTGGCAACCCATGTTTTGTGGTTGGTGGGATAAATCTGTCATGATGGGTCACAACTTGTGTCAGCGTGGTTGCTTGTGTGTGCGGCGCAATGAAGAGAGGAACTGAACACCACATTTGCACCAAAGGAACTTTAATGCCTTCACAGGGAGGTCAAAACAGGAAAGCGAAAGACTGCAGCTTCCAAAGCAGACGATCTGGACTGCGATTAGGAGACCTTCACCAAGGCTGGGGAGCAACCAAGGGGGAGATCTGCACTGGTAGACGTCATGTATCTCATCCTTCTTGAAGGCACCTACTTCAGTTGTTGCGGCGCACATTTCTGCTGCTTCATTTGAGAAGATCCACCACAGCTGCTACCTCCGCAACATCCACCACTTCCCTGGCTTTGTTGAGATGAGGAAGACCTTCCACCGCAGCACCCACCACCGCTTCTCTGGCCCTGTTGAGAAGATCCTCCACCGCAGCACCCACCACCGCTTCTCTGGCTCTGTTGAGAAGAGGAAGATCCCCCACCGCAACAGCAGCAGCACCCTCCTCTCTGTTGTTGTTGTTGGCTCATTTTCGCCGCAACTCTGGAGGACAAGAGAAAGAGAGGAGTTATGTCCAGGACAGACTCTGAAGTGAGAATGTCCTTTTGGCGCTGCTGTTAAAGCCTGTAATGGATTCCTGTTAGAGCCTGTAATGGATTCCTTCCCCATAATTGTTAGATAGTTTACAGTGGCCAGAAATACCAGGTGCCATCAGGAGGTCCACCAGTGGGGCCAGGACATTAGAAGCCCTCCCACTGTTGACCCCCCCCCAAGCACCAAGAAGACAGAGCATCCCTTGCCCCAGAGCCCCTATCTATACCTTGTGGCTAATAGCCACTGATGGACCTCTGCTCCATATGCTTATCTAATTCCCTTTTGAAGCCGTCCATGCTTGTAGCCGCCACCACTTCCTGTGGCAGTGAATTCCATGTGTTAATCACTCTTTGGGTGAAGAAGTACTTCCTTTTATCCGTTCTAACCTGCAGTTTCATGGAGTGCCCACGAGTTCCTGTATTGTGAGAAAGGGAGAAAAGTACCTCTTGCCCTACCTGCTCTATCCCATGCATAATCTTATAAACCTCGATCATGTCACCCCTCAGTCGTCATTTCTCCAAGCTAAAGAGCCCTAAGCGCTTTAATCTTTCCTCATAGGGAAAGTGTTCCAACCCTTTTAGCATTCGAGTTGCCCTTTCCTGCACTTTTTCCAAAGCTATAATATCCTTTGTAAGGTGTGGTGACCAGAACTGGTGTGAGAGGAGATGTATAAAGGGGAGAGGGTCTGCCTACACCTCCTCTTCCGTAACTGGAAGGCAATTTGCAAATGGGCGACTGTATTTAAAGGGCTAGATTATCTTCAGAGCCATGCTGGATCAGACCAGAGCCAAAAGAAGAATCATGCTGGATGAGACCAAAGGCCCATCGAGTCCAGCATTCAGTTCACACAGTTGCCAAACAGCTGCCTCTAGGAAGCCCACAAGTAGGACATAAGAACATAAGAGAAGCCAATGTTGGATCAGGCCAATGGCCCATCCAGTCCAACACTCTGTGTCACACAGTGGCCAAAACCACCAGGTGCCCTCAGGAGGTCCAGCAGTGGGGCCAGGATCATCAACAGCATCATCCTGCCCCTGCTCCCCAGTCACTGACTTCAAGAGGCATATTGCCTCTAGTACTGGAGGGAGTAGATATCCATCATGACTGTTAGCCATGATCATCTTCATGTCATTGAACTTGGAAGTCCCAGGGGTCAGAAGGCAACACCCACCACTCAGGCTCCATTGGACTGTTTTGGATTGCTAGCTGGGGGGGATGCACAGATCTGCCCTCACAGAGGAGGGAGAGCTTGTACCTGAATAAACCTTGGCCTTAAATGTGCCACTGGACTGTTTTGGATTGCTAGCTGGGGGAAGGGAATGCACAGATGTGGGAAGGAAGGAAGGAAGGAAGGAAGGAAGGAAGGAAGTGCGTGCAGGGCACGAACAGGGGGAAAGGGGAAAGGGGAAAGGGGGAAAGAAAGAGGGAGAGAAGGAAATAAGGAGGGAAAGGGAAAGAAGGAGAGAAGGAAAGAAGGAGGGCTGTTTCTTGCTCCTCATGGCCCGGGGCTGCTGGGAGCAGGACTTGTTGCATGTGCCCACCCCCCGGGCTCTTTACTGCCGGAGCTCTGCTCCTGTGTGCTCCTGCAGGATATGACCCCTGGGCAGTCCCATGCCTAAAGCCTGCATGTTAGATACCTTGGAGCTCAAATCTAAATGGTATATAAGCTACATTGTCATTTGATCACAGTGAATCCCTCGGAGTCTTACCCAAGCAAAGGCAATCCTGAGAAGACATGAAAAAGCTCCCAATTTGGGGTGAACATCCTCATGAACAAACAGCTTAAGCAAGGAAAGTTATACGTTATCCAGTGTGAAGATGATCCATGGCCTTTGGTGCAATAAATGTAAACCAGTCCCTGAATCACGTATAGCAAAAACATCCCCAAACCCTCTCAATGGGCAACTGAGTTTTGACTAATACAGGATAACCAATGTCAGGAACATCCACAACAGGTGCCGCCCTTTATTTGATGTTTATCCTTGCATACAGTGTAAGGCCACAATTGTCTTTCTGAGGTCACCCAACACCATGCCTTTTAAAGAAAGTTTTGGTTTCACCAGCAAAACTGTGAATGAGGAATCTTGTTTCTGAGTCAGTTTTGCTTCTATAAGAGGAATGCATGCAGAAAAAAAACAGGCCAAGTATATCCATCCATGTCACCTTTAGTATGTGCTCAATGGCATTTTGTAAGAATCTGATTTTTCATCTCAGCTGCTAGCAATGTTCCCTCTAAGCTGTGGAGTCTTGTGAGCAGAAATTCTACTCTTTGAGCTACTGGCATTAATGTCGTGAGCTAGCGATTTGGCTCCTGCATAAATTAGTTTGCTCTGGAGCCATCCTTCCTGAGCTAAGACAGAAATGTGTGAGCCGGAGGCTAAAAAACTGTGAGCTAGCTCACACTAACTCAGCTTAGAGGGAACACTGGCTGCTAGTCCTTATGAGCACAGAGATACATTTTTTTAAGGCCAAGGAGAAAATGCTAATGCTAATGAAAAAAAATGCTACAAAGAAGCAAATTAAAATAGCAGTTTGGGCTGATTGTCACTTGACGTGATCTCAAAGATTAAATCTTCCGAGAACTTAATTGTCCTTCCCACATTCCCACACTTAGCCCAGCCGTACTTATTCAGAAAAGGATCATGTCTAGTCTTGACCTGTTTTCTTGAGAGAATATGATACTAACATATTCTGTAGCCTTACCAGAGTTGTTCCTGACTACTTTAGAAAGAATGGCTACTTCCCATCTAGGACAAAGAAATATTCAATGAGCATTGTTGTGCAAGAAATAATGAGCCAGTTTTCAAAAACAGCAGAGGACCGTGAAACAGCCAAATTCACTGTGGTATTCAAGTCCTAAGTAACTGGTTCTACCCATTTGCTGCTAGATGCTCGCCACCCCATTTTTCAGGATTCAGCTTTATTAACATTTCAATAGACTGCTAGTTGCTTTCTTAAAACAAGATCAGTGGCATATTTGCACAGGGAATCCACACACATTATTTGAACTACCTAACCAGTAGGGATGGGCACAAAGTGGGACAATGTGGTTTGGTTTGTGGTTCATGGTTGAACCATGGACCAAACCACAAACCAAACTGAACTGGGATGTTTGTTCGCAAACCAAACCGGTTTCAGGCACGTGTCCCTGTAGTCCCTTTAAATGGGGTTTGCAGAAGGCAGCCCGAAAAACAGCTGAGTGATGGGGAGCAGCTCGGTTTTTGGGCTGTTTTCTGCCATCCCTTTAAAAGGTTAAAACAGACTGCACAAGACAGCCTGAAACAGCTGAGGGGCAGGGACCAACTCCTCTCTGCTCAGCTGTTTTTGTAGCTTTTGCCAGGAACAGAAAGCAGGGGTTTAAAGAGACTCAGATTCCCTTTAAACCCCTGCTTTTGCTTCCATTCACAAACCACCACAAGCTACCATGAACTGCTTTAAAAGTTCATGGGAGTTTGTGACAATAGTCCTGCCACAAACTTCTGTTTGCTGACCAGGAGCAAGGCAAAATTCATGACAAATTTTACTCCGTGGTTCAGTTTGTGCCCAATCCTTACTAATCAGGTGCTTTCACTCCACTGTAACACACAGTCTAAAGACCCTAACCATTCAGCCAGAACTTATTTCTACAGTCACAAAAAGATGGTAGCCAAGTTTCTAAGCTTATCTTTGAACGAAAAAGTTCTGATGTCCACAGCTAAGGATCAGCACCTAGCAGTGACACTTGCAGGGGTCATTTCCTGTGGGAGCGCACAGGAGCGAAGCTCCAGCAGTACGGAGCCCAGGGGGCGGGCACGTGCAACAAGCCCCACCCCCTGCTCCCAGCAGCCCTCAGTCAGGCCACGAGGAGCAAGAAGCAGCCAGGTAAGTTTCAGAGCCCCCCCCCCCGCCTTCCGGTACAAGCTCTCCCTCCTCTGTGAGGGCAGATCGGCGTGTTCTCCCCCCCATAGCTAGCAATCCAAAACAGTCCAGTGGCACCTTTAAGACCAAGTTTTATTCAGGTACAAGCTCTCCCTCCTCTGTGAGGGCAGATCTGCACATCCCCTCCCCCAGTGGCTAGCAATCCAAAACAGTCCAGTGGAGCCTGAGCGGAGGGTGTTGCCTTCTGACACACTTCTGGTGATGTCAGGGTGTGTGGCATATGCAAATAAGTTATGCAAATAAGTTATGCTAATGAGCTCCTGCACCTCTTTTTCTACGAAATGACCCCTGAACACTTGTATTCATTTATGAGTTTGAAGGGCCACCCTCAGCATCCCTAGTTGATCTCAAGATGCAAGGCTGAGAAAGGCGCTTGCCTTTGGACAGCTATTCCCAGTCCATGTAGCCACTACTGGACCAAAGGGATCCGTGATCTAGCACAGCATAGGGTAGCTTCCTGAAAGGACCACTGTTTCAGGCACATATTTTGCATGTAACAAGGTCCCAAGTTCCATCCCTGGTATCTCCAGAAAGAGGACCACCTATTGCAAATCTAGAAAAGCAAGAAATAAGTCCCATAAATGTTACAATCCCATTTTTCCAGACAAACCCATGTAAGTGGAGGGATTTTTTTTTTTTTTTGGTCTCCCTGTTAGTCATCCTGAACTACATCATCAGATTTTGTAGATCTACCATTGCTCTAGCAGAACCTTCAGCAACAAAACACAGAGAAGATCGCTCACCTAGATAGCTCACCAAGAAGGTGTTCTTGAGAGAAGTGTTCTCAGGCGAATGATGAACTCCAGGGAAGAAGGACCTTTTATACCATCTTCTGATGCCTTGTGTCGGAAACCAGGAAAATGTGGAGAACTTCCCACCCTCTAGCATTTATTCATTTTGACTCATGCATGCACAAGATAGTTTTATTCACACGCACAGGAGTATGAATGTGTGTTTATAAATGTGGGCGCCTTCCTTCATTCTACCACTAACTGTGAAACTATGCCATTCCAGCTGTGTGGGAAGATTGGAGCCTCAGAAATGGGACAATGTGAAGAATCTGGGAATGTTTTGTCCTCTTATGGACCAGCCAGCAGATAAGATGGGCCCATGAGACTCTAATACTTGTATAGGACATTAGGAGATGAATCTTTACCTCCCCCTTCCCTTACATGGCTTTCGACTGAGACTGAAAGTGGATTCAGTTTCCATCAGGCCCGTAGCCAGGATTTTTTTTAAAGTCAGGGGCATTTAAATTTCTTAGGGGTCACTGGCTAATCAAATTAATCCAGGGGAGGAGGAGAAGAAGAAGAAAAAGAAGAAGAAGAAAAAGAGGAGGAGGAGGAGAAAAAGAGGAAGAAGAAGAGGAAGAGGAAGAAGAAGAAGAGAAGGAGGAGATAAGAAGAAGAAGAAGAAGAAGAAGAAGAAGAAGAAGAAGAAGAAGAAGAAGAAGAAGAAGAAGAAGAAGAAGAAGAAGAAGAAGAAGAAGAGATTGGATTTATACCCCGCCCTTCACTACCCAGAGGAGTCTCAGAGTGGCTTACAAACTCCTTTCCCTCCCCCTCACCACAACAGACACCCTGTGAGTTAGGTGGGGCTGAGAGAGCTCTTGACAGAAACTGCTCTTTTTCAAGAACAGCTTTGACAGAACTACGGCTTGCCCAAGATCATCCAGCACCACACTGGGGGGTAGTTCTGGTGCTTCTGAGGCCATACCACTGATGGACCTCTGCTCCATATGTTTGTCCAATTCCCTCTTGAAGCCGTCCATGCTTCTAGCCACCACCGCCTCCTGTGGCAGTGAATCCCATGTGTTAATCACTCTTTGGGTGAAGAAGGACTTCCTTTTATCCGTTCTAACCCGACCACTCAGCAATTTCATGGAGTGCCCACGAGTTCTTGTATTGTGAGAAAGGGAGAAAAGTACCTCTTTCTCTCCCTGCTCTATCCCATGCATAATCTTATAAACCTCGATCATGTCATCCCTCAGCCATCGTTTCTCCAAGCTAAAGAGCCCCAAGCGCCTTAACCTTTCCTTATAGGGAAAGTGTTCCAACCCTTTTCTCATTCTAGTTGCCCTTTTTCTGCACTTTTCCCAATGCTATAATAACCGTTTTGAGGTGTGGTGACCAGAACTGTACACAGTACTCCAAATGAGGTCAAAGCATTGATTTATACAGGGGCACTATGATACTGGCTGATTTGTTTTCAGTTCCCTTCCTATAAATATGTGGCAGGGGATGAGCTTTCGTGAGTCACTGCTCACTTCTTCAGATATTTCTTCAGATTCTTCTTCAGGTTCTTTAAGGTGTTAACTGGACTCTTGCTCTTTTCTACTGCTACAGACGTATCTATTACAGCCAATCTAACAAAGAAAAATAATGACATTCAGAGGCTGCGTTCAGACTGGCAGTTTGGCCCGGCAGGCAAACGTTTCAGGTTGAAGGAGCTGGGTATGTTTAGCCTGGAAAGGAGGCGACTGAGAGGTGAAACGATATCCATCTTCAAGTACTTGAAGGGCTGTCATATAGAGGATGGTGCAGAGTTGTTTTCTGCTGCCCCAGAGGGTCGAATCAGAACCAATGGTTTGAAATTAAATCAGAAGAGTTTCTGGCTAAACATTGGGAAGACTTTCCTGACAGAGTGGTTCCTCAGTGGAACAGGCTTCCTCGGGAGGCGGTGGGTTCTTCTTCTTTGGATGTCTTCAGAGGCTAGATGGCCATCTGACAGCAGTGCTGATTCTGCGAACTTAGGCAGATCATGAGAGGGATGACTTCAAGGGTCATCTAATCCAACCCCCTGCACAATGCACGGAATTCACAAATACCTCCCCCCCCACCCCCAGTGACCCCTGTTCCATGCCCAGAAGATGACAAAAAACCTCCAGGATGTCCAGCCCAACTGGCCTGGAGGAAAATTGCTTCCTGGCCCCGAAGTGGTGTTCAGCATTTCCCTGGGCGTGTAAGAAAGGGCCACAAGAACTAAGCACTGATGCAGCCCTTCCTGCCCTCCCTCTCATGATCTGCCTAAGTTCACAGAATCAGCATTGCTATCAGATGGCCATCTAGCCTAGTATAGTATACGAGTATACAAGTTACAATCAGTGTTCCCTCTAAGCTGAGTTAGTGTGAGCTAGCTCACAGTTTTTTTAGCATCCAGCTCACACATTTTTGTCTTGGCTCAGGAAGGATGGCTCCAGAGCAAACTAATTGATGCAGTAGCCCAATCACTCGCTCATGACTTTAATGCCAGTAGCTCACAAAGTAGAATTTTTGCTCACAAGACTCCACAGCTTAGAGGGAGCATTGGTTACAATGCAGAAAGCGGGATGGCTAAGCTAGAAGGCAAGACAATAAGAGCAAAGTGATAACTTGAAGACAGAATTAGGTTTCCAGGTCAAAACGGTCAGGATGAGAACTTCGATAGCATCTCGACTTTAAAATGTTACTAATCTCTTATTTGTTTGTTTGCTGGCATTTACATCCTTCCGCCTGGACAAACAGGATCCAGGGTTAGGCAACAAACAGGCCGATTAAAAACAGTTAGAACAAGCCAGTTAGAACTCTCAGAAAACAGCGAAACAATGCTGGAGTATCAAATGGATAGAAAAAAATGATATCAGCCATAGACTTTGTAACTGTAATCTTGGGGAACCTGATTCTATCACCCATATTCTCTTTCGCTGTCCTAAATATTTCGCTATGTGCAATGTTTTGATTCGCCCGCTTCTCCCTGTGCAGAGAGATTTTCTGGATAGGGATTTAAATTTCTTTTTAGCAGACAAGAGTCCAGCAATAACACTTATCTGTCGCTGAATTTTTGACTTATGTATGGAAGTCAAGAGTAGTACTTTGTAAATCTCGTAAACCATGTTAGGATTCCTTTGTATTTTGAGATATTGGGAATATTGGTTGACGTTGTTTTAGTACTATCCCTTAAATTTTGCCTTTGTTCTGGTTTATCTGTGTTATGCCAATAAAGGTTTTCTGTTCTGATATCAGCCTCCCCTTTCAGTGGGAATCAGTGTTCCCTCTAAGCTGAGTGAGTGTGAGCTAGCTCACAGTTGTTTAGCCTCCAGCTCACACATTTGTGTCTCAGCTCAGGAAGGATGGGGCTCCAGAGCAAACTAATTTATGCGGTAGCCAAATCGCTCGCTCACAACTGTAATGCCAGTAGCTCACAAAGTAGCTTTTTTTTTTTCCCTCACAAGACTCCACACCTTAGAGGGAGCATTGGTGGGAATATATGAGGGGGGAGGGAAGGTGAGGCTAAAAGTGGGATTTCAGATAGTGTGAATTTTTTCCATTGCTAAAAAAAAGGGTGCTTCTTGCACCCATGACATCAGAAAAGGAGGGAATTTGGAACAGAACTCCCACTGAACACTTCATCTTCATGATAAGAGAAGATGCCTGTGCCCTACATAGCAACATTAGTTAATACTACTTATATTCCCCCCCCCCCCCATCATTCCAGTGCCTTGCTTACTGGCTGAAAGAGTGGAGAGCTGAGAGCGGGTCATCAAAGAGGGCAAGAGGTGAAATATTCTGATATTTCTGAGTCAACAGATACAGATCATCAGAATGTGGGCTGGCATGTATCAGGGGTCATTTCTTGCAGGAGCGGAGCTCCAGCAGTAAAGAGCCCAGGGGGTGGGCACATGCAACAAGCCCCACCCCATGCTCCCAGAAGCCCTCAGTCAGAGCAAGAAGCAGCCAGGTAAGCTGCAGAGCCCCCCCCCGGCCCCCTGGTCCAAAACAGTCCAGCGGCACCTTTAAGACCAGGTTTTATTCAGGTACAAGCTCTCCCTCCTCTGTGAGGGCAGATCTGCACATTCCCTCCCCCCCCAATAGCTAGCAATCCAAAACAGTCCATTGGAGCCTGAGCGGTGGGTGTTGCCTCGGACACACTTCCGGTGAGGTCAGGGGGCGAGGCATATGCAAATAAGTTATGCTAATGAGTTGTGCTAATGAGCTCCCACACCTCTTTTTCTACGAAATGACCCCTGGCATGTATGCCCCCGTCAAGTCGCAACTAATATATGGCAACGCCCAGCATGGGGTTTTCAAGGCAAGTGAGAACAAGAGGCAGTTTCCTATGACTTTCCTTGGTAGAATCTTCCATGGTGGTCCCCCAACCAAGTACGGACCCTGCTTTACTTCCAGAATCTGACAAGATTGGGCTATACCAGGTTCCTCGATATGGTGCCTATGGGTTCCATGGCACCCCCATACCTTTTCTGGCGCCCATCAAGTGTTTTTGGAAAGTGGGTGGTGCTTTCCATGGCAGCCATTTTACGGCTGCGCCCACCACACTGCTGGAACTCCAAAGGTGTCCGTAGACTCAAAAAAGCTTGGGGACCCCTGGGCTATACCATACTATTCCATATTCCCTGTGGAATGGATTAAAACCAGTATTAATTGGAACGAAAGGTAAAGGTCCCCCTTGCTCGAAAGCTAGTCGAATCTGACTCTAGGGGGTAGTGCTAATCTCTGTTTCCAAGCCAAAGAGCCAGCGCTGTCCAAAGACTTCTCCGTGGTCATGTGGCCGGCGTGACTAAATGCCGAGGTCCACGGAACGCTGTTACCTTCCCACAGAAGTGGTACCTATTTCTCTACTTGCAGTTTCTTGCTTTCAAACTGACAGGTTGGAAGGAGCTGGGGCCAGTGATGGGAGCTCACTCCGTCACGTGGCATTCAGGTCTCAAACTGCTGAGCTGTTGATCTTCCAGTCTGCAACTCAGCATCTTAACCTCTGAGCCACTACAACCCCCAATCAAAACTAGACATGTGCAGAGAGGGGGAGAGAGAGAGAGAGAGAGAGAGAGAGAGAGAGAGAGAGTTGTTTAGTTCCTCCCCCCCCCCGTGTCTGGGTATATTGTACTGGAAAATATCAGTACTCCTGACATTCCTGAATTCCAAAAACTAGTATGCAGACCTGGGTTTTGGGGTTTCTCCTCCCAAAAAAACTTTTGGGGTCCTTTTTCCCCTATGGGGATACTTTCTGGGTGGCTGGGGGAGTTGTTTTTAAAGGTACAGGTAGCAAAATTGCAGCTGAGCTACCTGTTGTTACTTAGGCTGAGCTCAGACTGGCAGTTTGAAGCGGGAGGGAGTCGTGGCAAAAAAGACCCAGAACAAACTGTTTCTGGTTTTTCCGGTCACACTGCACCAATTGATGTGGGAGCATACCGGGAGGAGGCGCAAGGGAGCGTTCACACTGTTGGCCCGGAGGCGCGGCTGTAAGCGGCTTTTTCTGGTAATCCGGTTAAGTGTGCTTATGCACTCATGTGCATAAGCACAGCCCTATCAGATCGCGACAGGAGGTGGGATAACTGCCCTTTCAAGGGTTTGATACCACTTTCACCTGGTATCTTTTAAACTCGGGTTGAGTATGGCTGGGGGAACGCCTGACAGATGTGCCTGTATGAACGGCCCCTTTAATCCGTTGTGCCTATATCGGGGCAAACTGCTAGTTTAAACTCAGCCTTAGTAAACTTTTATGGAATGTCTCTACATTCTGAATTCTATCAATAATATCTGTGCTCCTCTAAAGTCAGTGTAGGCTTACAATAATAAGGAGAGGGAGAGATTGGATTTATACCCCACCCTTCATTCACAGAACGGTTTACCCTCCCCCTCCCCACAACAGATACCCTGTGAGGTAGGTGGGGCTAAGAGAGCTCTTTTGAGAATTGCTCATGAGAGAACAGCTCTGAAATGACTTGTAACTGACCCAAGGTCACACCATCAGGTGCAAGTGGAGGAGTGGGGAATCAAACCCGGCTCTCCCAGATTAGAGCCCGCACCCCTAACTACTACACCCCATTGGTAACAGGGGATTCCCCTGCCCACAGCAAGCACTTTCCCTCTGCCATTCAGCTGGCCAGTGGCACACAGGCAGTGATGATAATAGAAGACAAAAACAAGTGCCGTTAACGGACTCACCAATTACAATTTGAGCCTGATGAAGGATGACCTTTGAAACGTGGTTATCAAGCGTCCGGACTTTGCCTCCGTCTTCACTGTGGAAGATGAGAAGTGCTTGCCCACTCCAGAACCACTGATTTCAGGAGGGGTGTTGGAAGACCTGAGTCAGATTGAGGTGACGAGAGAGGAGGTCCTAAAACTGATAGACAACTTAAAAACTGAAAAATCACCAGGCCCAGATGGCATACATCCGAGAGTTCTGAAAGAACTCAAATGTGAACTTGTAGATCTCCTGACAAAGATATGTAATCTTTCCTTAAAATCTGCCTCCATTCCTGAGGATTGGAAGGTAGCTAATGTCACTCCCATCTTTAAAAAGGGTTCCAGAGGAGATCCGGGAAATTACAGGCCAGTCAGTCTGACGTCGATACCGGGTAAATTGGTGGAAACCATTATTAAGGAAAGAATTAGTAGGCACATAGATGAACAAAACCTATTGAGGCAGACTCAGCACGGTTTCTGTAAGGGAAGATCTTGTCTCACTAACCTGTTAGTGTTCTTTGAGGGGGTGAACAAACATGTGGACAAGGGGGATCCAATAGATATTATTTACCTTGACTTCCAGAAAGCTTTTGATAAAGTTCCTCATCAAAGGCTCCTAAGTAAGCTCAAAAATCATGGGATAGAAGGACAAGTCCTTTTATGGATCAAAAACTGGCTAGTTCATAGAAAACAGAGAGTGAGTGTAGGTGGGCAATTTTCTCAGTGGAGGGTGGTAAGCAGTGGGGTACCGCAGGGATCAGTACTTGGTCCACTGCTTTTTAACTTGTTCATTAATGATTTGGAGATGGGAGTAAGCAGTGAAGTGGCTAAATTTGCGGATGATACAAAGTTGTTCAGGGTGGTGAAAACCAGTGAGGATTGTGAGGCACTCCAAGGGGATCTGTCAAGGATGGGCGAGTGGGCGTCAACATGGCAAATGGGGTTCAATGTGGCCAAGTGCAAGGTGATGCACATTGGAGCCAAAAATCCTAAATATAAATACACATTGATGGGGTCTGAACTGGCAGAGACTGAGCAAGAGAGAGATCTTGGAGTTGTAGTGGATAACTCACTGAAAATGTCGAGACAGTGTGTGACTGCAATAAAGAAGGCCAATGCTATGCTGGGGATTATTAGGAAGGGTATTGAAAACAGATCAGCCAATATAATAATGCCCCTATATAAATCAATGGTGAGACCTCATTTGGAATACTGTGTGCAGTTCTGGTCACCACACCTTAAAAAGGATATTATAGCTTTGGAAAAAGTGCAGAAAAGGGCAACTCGAATGATAAAAGGGTTGGAACACTTTCCCTATGAGGAAAGGTTAAAGCGCTTAGGGCTCTTTAGCTTGGAGAAAAGACGACTGAGGGGTGACATGATCGAGGTTTATAAGATTATGCATGGGAAAGAGCAGGTAAAGAAAGAGGTACTTTTCTCCCTTTCTCACAATACAAGAACTCGTGGGCACTCCATGAAACTGCAGAGCGGTCGGGTTAGAACGGATAAAAGGAAGTACTTCTTCACCCAAAGAGTGATTAACACATGGAATTCACTGCCACAGGAAGTGGTGGGTGCTACAAGCATGGACGGCTTCAAAAGGGAATTAGATAAGCATATGGAGCAGAGGTCCATCCGTGGCTCATCGAAGGTATAGCTAGGGGCTCTGGGGCAAGTGATGCTCTGTCTTCTTGGTGCTTGGGGGGGGTCAACAGTGGGAGGGCTTCTAATGTCCTGGCCCCACTGGTGGACCTCCTGATGGCACTGGTATTTCTGGCCACTGTGTGACACAGAGTGTTGGACTGGATGGGCCTTTGGCCTGATCCAACATTGGCGTCTCTTATGTTCTTATGTTCACAACAGCGAATCATTTAGTCATTCTTCATTGTTTATACATTGCAGCACCTACCAGTTCTCCATTGTTGACATTTTGTACTTTTTCATTGTAGCTGCTTTGTATGCATCATTCTCTAGTACATGATCTTCAGCTTTTGGGCAAGTTGCAATTGTTGAGTCTGTTAACTACACTTTTTTTTGTTTTCTATTATCACTAGGAAAAAGGCCCGTTGTTGAAATAAATACAACAGCCTCTAGAAAGAGGCTCTGGGCGGGTGCCCCAGCCTTGGACACTCAGTGTCGATTTGCTGTGACGACCTCAGCAGGGTATAATGACAATGAGTCCACCATTTTCTCCAGAGGAACTGATCTCTGCTACCTAAAGAACAGTTGTGATTTTCAGTGATCTCCAGTCCTCACCTGGAGATTGGCAACAATGGTTCCCCAGAAGGGAATAGTTGGTTTGGAGGGTGGTCTATGGCTTTGTACCTGCCCGGGGTCCAACGAATCCTGAAACTTCACCCTCTCCAGGCTCCATCCCTCACATCTCCAGGAATTTCCCACCTGGAGTTAGCAACCCTATCTCCTTCCCAGCCAATCATCAACCTACCTTTATTTCCCCCTCACTCTTCAGCTTTCCACCCCCCCCACACACCTGCAGCCTCTCCCATGCTCTGAAGCCCTGACTTCTATGTCACATTGGCTGTCATGCTAGGGCCACTTCAGCAGCATATAAGGATACAGAGCCCACCATTTTCTCGAGGGGAACTGATCTCTGCTGTCTGGAAAGCAGTTATAATTCTGAGAGATCTCCAGCCCTCACCTGGAGATTGGACACATTTTACCTCAGAATAGCAAACTGTTTAGAACATTAGAGGCAAAAGCCAATCAAGTCGCATATGCAAACGACCTCTGTGTTCCGAGGCAAAGGCCAATGAGGCTGCATATGCAAATAACCTCTGTGTTCTGACTGGCTATGGGGGGGAGAAGAACTGCAAAATGTTTAGAATGTTGGAGGCAGGACTCAGGCAAAGCAGCCAGTGGATAGGGAGACCCTCTGAATGACAGATCAGAGAGCGAACTGATTTTGGAGCGTGTAGAATGTTCTAGAAAAGTGCCACCACCATTCGGCTTTTATTTATAAGGGAGATGATATGGTAGTGTAGTGGACACAGGCAGTGATGTCATCATGTTGGGATGTTATTCCCATTCCCCACTATCTATATGCGTGAAAGGGATGCCTGGCATCGCCAGGGGACACCTGGGACACTCTGGCATTTGGGCAATACTCCCAGAGCATCCTTGGCATCTGCTGACGCACTGATAGCATTTCCAGGTGCATGGATAATGATGTCAGTGCTTTGCTGGTAATGACAGTATATCACAGGCAAGCCCTCCCAGAAGGAGAGTTCCCCACCAGTTGCCGGAGGGGGGACCAGGCAACCGTAACGCACTGTGTGGGTCATGTTAGTGGGACCTCAGGCTGGGATGATGGCCACTGCTTTTGCCACCACTCCCAGCCTGGCAGGCTGGGGCGGGGGGGGTCAACAGGCCACAAATTTCTCCTTAATGTTCAGGACCTTGGAATCACACATCCCAGTGAATTTACATTTCCCTGAATCTCTATTTGTTCACAGTCCCCCCCCCCTGCATTTAACCTCCAGGTAGGTCTGGAGCAGTGTTCCCTCTAAGCTGAGTGAGTGTGAGCTAGCTCACAGTTTTTTAGCCTCCAGCTCACACATTTTTGCCTTCACTCAGGAAGGAGGGCTCCAGAGCAAACGAATTTATACAGCAGCCAAATCGCTCGCTCACATCTTTAATGCCGGTAGCTCACCAGGTAGAAGTTTGGCTGACAGGACTCCACCATTTGCAGGGAGCCCTGGTCTGGAGTTCTCCCAAGAATTATGACTCACCTCCATAATCACAGGAATCCATTTCCCTGGAGAAAAAGGGTGGCTTCAGATGTTGAACTCTATGGATTCACATCTCTGCTGAAAGGTCTACCCCAAACCTCCAGGAATTTGCCTCTCTGGAGTTGACAACCCTGGCTGTACTAAGGCACAAGAGCCCCTGATATATATTAGAAAGAGCTTCCAAGGCTCTAGAGCAGGTGGGAGGGGCAGGTGTCAGATTTCCCGGTCATGTCAGTTCCTTGCCCAGTTGCCCAGGGGTCATTTCATAGAAAAAGAGGTGCAGGAGCTCATTAGCATAACTCATTAGCATAACACATTTGCATATGTCACACCCCCTGACATCACCGGACGTGTGTCAGAAGGCAACACCCACCGCTCAGGCTCCACTGGACTGTTTTGGATTGCTAGCTATGGGGGGAGGGGGGAGAACATGCAGATCTGTCCTCTCAGAGGAGGGAGAGCTGGTACCTGAATAAAACTTGGTCTTAAAGGTGCCACTGGACTGTTTTGGACCGGGGGGCTGGGGGGGGCTCTGCAGCTTAATTGGCTCCTTCTTGCTCTGATTGAGGACTGCTGGGAGCAGGGGGGTGGGGCTTGTTGCATGTGCCCGCCCCCTGGGCTCTTTACTGCCGGAGCTCCTGTGCGCTCCTGCAGGAAATGACTCCTGCAGTTGCCTAACTTCGCCTGATTGGACTACAGCTGCCAAGGCTAATTGTAATGTTAATGAAAGGGGAAAATATGGAAACTGGGTAACTTTAAAAGGGGAAAACGAGTAAGTTTTCAAAAAAGGAGACTCCCCAAACCATATTTTTTGTAGGTACAACCCTATTATTAAATAGCCATTTAAAAAAAGAAGAAGAAAAAAGAAAGGAGACAATGTCCAGGCATAATTCTAGTAATGTTCATAGTATACAACATGTTTGGTCCCAGACTTGTAATAATTTGCCATTTCAAATTTAGCTTTATTACTAAATTACTGCTCCCTCCTCTTTCAGCTCGGAAGCCCGTTTTTGTGTTGCTTCTTTCTGATGCGATTCTAAGCTGTCAGTCTCTAGTTTTGCACCAGAAGAGACCAGGGCCCTGCGGGACGTCTCACAGTTCCGTAGGGCCTGTAACACAGAACTCTTCCGCCAGGCCTTCGGAGATGCCACCACTAACATCACTAACACCTCTACCACCAACAACTAATATCTATGCTGACAGAACCCTGGCCCGCTGGTCCCTTCAACACTGCCTGAGCCAATTACCCTAGACAGCCACAGAAGGCCGAAGAACTAACCAGGAACGAGGAATGTTACTAGCACTTTATCATGTCTTGAGTTTTAATACTGTATTTATTAATTCATGTGATTGTATTATTGGACTTTTATTCTGTTTGTAAGCCGCCCTGAGCTGGCCAGAGCCGGAAAGGCGGGATAAAGATCTAATAAATAAATAAATAAATAAATATGCATTTCATGTTAGTTTAATGAGAGTCCTGCCAGATCAGATTGGGAGCCCATCCAGTCTAGCATCCTGTCTCCCACAGTGGCCAGGTATAATAACAATTGATTGGAACAGTAATGAGATAATACGGAGAACAGGAAAAACTGTGAGAAAGTGATGCTTAATATATGTCTTTAAAGAATCATAGAAAAGTGAACAAAAATAATATACATAATCATAGAAAAATATATATTGACGGTGATCTCCAGAATGTCTTGCCGTTTCGAAGGAAGATCTTCTTCTGAACAAAGATGTAGGACAAAACTGTCTCTCAATAGTTCATATCCTCTGGTGACGTCTCACAATTAAGATGATTGTAATGCTTAGCCCATGGCAGGTTCTACTATACATTACAGCTGTTATGATTATTGAAAACCTTCTTTGATCATTGTGAGACGTCACCAGAGGATATGAACTATTGAGAGACAGTTTTTGTCCCACATCTTTGTTCAGAAGAAGATCTTCCTTCGAAACGGCAAGACATTCCGGAGATCACCGTCAATATATATTTTTCTATGATTATGTATATTATTTTTGTTCACTTTTCTATGACTCTTTAAAGACATATGTTAAGTGACACTTTCTCACAGTTTTTCCTGTTCTCCGTATTGTCCCATAGTGGTCAACCAGCAGCCCTGGAAGTCCATCAAACATGGCATGCAGGCCTTGCCCTAAGTTTGCCTTCTAGCGCCAGTGTTCGGTACCATTATACTGGGACGGAGGCAACATCTATTCGATACCATCTTGTTTAAATTTAAGAGTAACAGTATTGAGCACTTTATGTAATGTTTGGTTATTTATTCTGCTTTATCCAGTTTTAATTGGTTTTATGTATTGGCACCTGGTGCCCTATTTGTTCGCCGCCCTGAGCCCATTCGTGGGGAGGGCGGGGTAGAAATTTAAATAAATAAGTAAAATAATAATATTCAACGGTTTACTGCCTCTGGGTGCATCGTTGCCCTTTGGTCACTATTTTATTTATTTATTTGTTTGTTTTATTAAACTTAAGGAGCTGCGGTGGCTCAAGTGGTTAAGACACTAAACTGCAGGCTGTGGAAGGTCAGTAGTTCAGCAGTTCGAGACCCGGGCGTGCCGCATGACGGAGTGAGCTCCCGTCTCTAGGTCCAGCTCCTGCCAACCTAGCAGTTCGAAAGCAAGAAATTGCAAGTAGATAAATAGGCACCACTTCGGTGGGAAGGTAACACCGTTCCGTGCGCCTTGGTGTAGAGTCATGCCGGCCACGTGACCCGGAAACGTCTTCGGACAGCGCTGGCTCTTCGGCTTGGAAACGGAGATGACCACCGCAACCCTAGAGTCGGATTCGACTGGCTTTCGAGCAAGGGAACCTTTACCTTTATTAAACGTATGTTATCACCCACCCTGCAGAGCAGGCTCTGGACGACTGACAACATTTTAGGCATTTCAAATGCAATCGATATGCAATGAAAATTACTGATAGTAACGAGAAATTAAAACCCATCAAGATGGTGATATAGACTTCTATCGCCGTTCACACCGCTGTGCCTGCAGAGAGGGGTATGTTGGGGCCACAGGAGAAAGAGGTAGTGACAGTCCTATCCTCCCATTGCTGCCCTCAACTAAAAGCCCAGCGCAACGTCTCTGCCTTGCAGTCCCTGTGGGATTGTATCAGACCCCACAGGGCCCTGATGTTATTTGGCAGAGAATTCCACCAAGTTGGGGCCAGGACCGAGAAGGCCTTGGTCCTACTTGAGGACAGCTGGACCTCCGTGGGGCCAAAGGTCACCAACAAGTTGTTATCAGCAGATCTCAGCACTCTTCTGGGGACATATATGGCTAGTAGCTATTGATGCACGTCTCCTCCATGAATTCGACCAGGGCTCCAGCAGGAACTCATTAGCATAATACGCCACACCCAACAGCAGGATCTCATTAGCAGATTAGGCCACAACCCCTATCTCGGGCAAGCCCCCCCCCCTTGAAGGGAAGGGAAAGCAGTTTAAACTGCCTTCTCTTGGCTTGCCTGGGCACCCCGCGGCTGTGGGGACCCCGGGAAAGCCAGCCCTTGGACAGGCCGGGGAAGGCCCGGGGAGGCATTTAAATGCCTCCCCAATCCTTCCAGGCCCCCCCCCCCGGCCCACCTGCCTCAGAGTTGCAGGGGGGGGTCGTTCTCCAGGCCTTCCCTCTGTAACCCCACACGCAGAGGTTTTGGCTGTAGTGGGCGTGGCCAACTCTGAAGCCAGCCGGAACTCCGATCCTGTGCGCTCCTGCCCAAAAATAGCCCTGAATTCAACTAATCCTCTTTACAGCCTTCTATGCCAGTGGCTACCACTACATCCACATCCCAACCCAAACATTACATTTGGCAGTTCACAAATGGAAATATTCAATAATCCCCATAAGGCCAGTGAATCTGTCCTTCTTTCTTTTCCTTTCCTTTTCCTTTCTTCATTTATACCCTACCTCTCTCCTCTAATGGGGATCCAAAGCAGCTTTCATCATTCTCCTTTCCTCCATTTTATCCTCACAACAACCTTGTGAGGTAGATGAGGCTAAGAGAGTGTGAAAGGCCCAAGATAACCCAGCAAGCTTCCATGACATAATGGGGATTTCAACCTGCATCTCCCAGATATTAGTCCAGCACGCTTAACCACTATACCACACTGGCTCTCCTTGTGAAATAGGTGACATGGAAGGTTCACATCATGTTTTAAATCATCTCTCATTTTTTATCGTTTGTCATTAAGCATGCTCAAACACCTGCCAGCTTGCCTCATACTTTGCTCACCAATGGCAAGCAGGGAGGTGACTCCTCAAGAGGCTGTTCTGCTGGTGATGAAAGGCCTGTGACTAACAGGCTAGGTTCCATCTCTCCCTGAAAGCGACCAATGTGAGCTGATGAAATGTTAGGGAGAGACAGCTGGAAAAAAGAAGTTGGGAAATGAGTTGGGAGCCAGCAGCTGAGGAGCTGAGAGGGAAAAGAGTATGTCTGGTTGAGTGGAGAAAAGCTGCTCAGAGCTGGCTGAAAAGGATCAATTTTTAACAAAGGTCCCCGATTGTGGGAATAGGATCACAGTTCAAACGTTCAACGGAAGTGAAATGTGGTGCCCTCTACCTTACTTTCTTCAGTGTTATATTCAAACCATACATAAAAGTTAACTTCTTGTCTTGTTTAACCCTGTGGGGGGGGTGTCTCAGGGAAAGCAACGCACACCGAGAAGTCTGTGTGTGTCAGGAAGAAATTTTCACATTTCGCTTCCGTTGAACGTTTGAACTGCGATCCTATTCCCACAATCGGGAACCTTTGTTAAGCCGCCCTGAGCTCATTTGCGGGGAGGGTGGGGTATAAATTGAATAAAGGTAAAGCTTCCCTTGCTTGAAAGCCAGTCGAATCCGACTCTAGGGTTGCGGTGCTCATCTCCGTTTCAAAGCTGAAGAGCCAGCGCTGTCTGAAGACATGGCCGGCATGACTAAACACCAAGGCGCACGGAATGCTGTTACCTTCCCACCGAAGCGGTACCTATTTATCTGCTTGCAATTTCTTGCTTTCGAACTGCTAGGTTGGCACGAGCTGGAACTAGAGATGGGAGCTCACTCCATCATGCGGCATCCGGGTCTCGAACTGCTGAACTACTGACCTTCCACAGCCTGAAGTTCAGTATCTTAACCACTTGAGCCACCACATTATTATAAATAAATAAATATTCTCCAGGCCAAGTTGGCCAGGTGTCCTGAAGGTGTTTGTTTGTTTGTTTGGGCATGGAGCAGGGGTCACTGGGTGTGTGTGGAGGGGAGGTAGTTGTGAGGGGGTTGGACTAGATGACCCTGGTGGTCCCTTCCAACTCTAGGATTCTAAGTCAATATCTCAATTAGGGTTGCCATTCCGCCAGTGGGGCCAGAGGAGATCCCCTGATTTTTTTTTTTAGGGGGGAATCCACTGACAACCAACTGGCTGTGGGGGAAGCCCCACCCCCAAACAGCAGCATCCCACAGGGATGCTGCCAACTCAATGATGCCACCGGTAGTGACATCATCACACTGGGGCCATTGCATGGCGATGCTCTAGCATTCAGGGGGGAACTCTATGGTTACCAGAAGCTGATTATTCAAGAACAGCACGCTTGCCTGTTGAACCTACCTGCCATAAAGTTTGCAGCACACAAGTTTAGTGCATAAGGATTCAGCTGATTTTTTTCCCCTGTTCATGTTTAGACTCTTTATGCACCCGCATTAAGTTATTTTCATGTAGGGTTGCCAGTCCTCTGTTAGCAAACCCTGTGAACACGAGGAGGGGGTGGAGCCAGTGGAAAATGGCATTGCGTGACACCGTGATATCCCTTCTGGTTGCATATCTGGAAGTGCTGTCGTCAGTGGCATTCTAGGAATTCTCACCAATTCCTACGGCAGAAACCAAAGGCTTGGGAAATTCCTGGAGTGTGATGTCACTTCCAGGTTCACAGCGGGAATGGTCATCATGGTGTCATATGATGCTATTTCCAGGGCTATTTTTGGGCAGGAACGCACAGGAACGGAGTTCCGGCTGGCTCCCGAGTTGGCCACACCCAGCAGGAACTCATTAGCATAATAGGCCACACCCAATAGCAGAAGCTCATTAGGACTGGCTACATTAGGGGTGTGTGGCCTAACATGCAAAGGAGTCCCTGCTACAAAAAATGGCCCTGGGTTTTGACAACAAACAAGGTAAACAGAATAAGAAGGGAAAGGTGGGTGTGGCTGGATGACCCCACTTCTGGTAACATGGGGGTGTGGCCTAATGTGCTAATGAGTGGTGCTGTCAGGGTGGGGCCTAATATGCTAATGAGTTTTGATGTTGGGTGTGGCCTATTATGCTAATGAGTTCCTGCTGGGCTTTTTCTACAAAAAGACCCCGGGCTATTTCCCTTTCCTGTTTTTGCTCCTCTGCCTACTGAGCGGCAGCTGCAGCAACACAGATGGGCAATGTGGGAAGTGCTGTTCTCACAACCCCGAGTATACTCATTCAATGAGTTAGACCCAGCTGAAATCTCCATTGATGGAGATGGGATTTTACTGAGCCACCCTCCCACCTGTCTCCCAGGAGTAACAATTTGAAGTTCAGGGGGATACAGTGGGAGGGAGAAGGCGAAGAAGTCCCAACCAATGCTCCCTTCCAAGCTGTGGAGTCTTGTGAGCAAAAACTCTATATTGTGAGCTACCGGCATTAAAGTTGTGAGCGAGCAATTTGGCTGCTACATAAATTAGTTTGCTCTGGAGACATAGCTTCCTGAGCAAAGACAAAAATGTGTGAGCTGGAGGCTAAAAAATGGTGAGCTAGCTCACACTCACTCAGCTTAGGGGGGACACTGGTCCCAGCCCACGGATAGAAATCCCTTTCATCAGTGATTTTCTGCTGGATGTAAACCAATATGAGCCTCTTATGGAGTCTTAACTGGGGACTGGATAAAGCATCAGTATCACTGAACCAGGGGCAGATCTACTATGAAACTAATGAAACTTAAGCTTCAGGGCCCCTAATCCTAGAGGACCACTGACACAACTTTTTAAAAAAAATGTGTGGATTTTTCAACAAGACTGATGGCGCTTTTAAAGTGTTTGTTATTTAATTATGGCTATGTTAGTGACGGAGCTGCGGTGGCTCAAGTGGTTAAGACGCTGAACTGCAGGCTGTGAAAGGTTGGTAGTTCAGCAGTTCAAGACCCGGGTGCCGCATGATGGAGTGAGCTCCCGTCTCTAGTTTCAGCTCCTGCCAACCTAGCAGTTTGAAAGCAAGAAATTGCAAGTAGATAAATAGGTACCGCTTTGGTGGGAAGGTAACAGCGTTCCATGCGCCTTGGTGTTTAGTCATGCCGGCTACATGACCATGGAAACGTCTTCGGACAGCGCTGGCTCTTCGGCTTTGAAACAGAGATGAGCACCGCAACCCTAGAGTCAGATTCGACTGGCTTTCGAGCAAGGGAACCTTTACCTTTACCTTTACGTTAGTGACAGACTCATAAGCCAATGGGTTGAAGTACTTAATATTGACCTTAGGATATGCTCTAAATTAAATATGCACTAATTAAATTTGATATGCTGGTTGAGAATTTATTTACTATTTGCATTTATACTTCAGGCAGGCTCAGGGTGGCTTACAGAGGTCGGTACAATGAACCTAGACAACATTAAACTTTAAAACATTTTAAAACAGCTTTAAAAATTCTTACATTTAAAGTGCTCACAATATTGACAATTCCTTAAAATTAGATGGCGTGCTCTAAGATACACCATCCGAGTTCTCGATTCAGCGGTCTTCCGGTCTGTTAGGGCCGGCTCAGTGCTACAGATGTTCATGTAGCATAGTTGATGGTCCCCCATAACAGTACAAGCTGCAGGGTCCTAAAAATGTAGGTCTGCCAGTGCACTGAACAATGCGGGGGGAAATATCATTGTCATCTGGAAACACACTCTGTTTCAGGAGATAATGAAGCAAGATGAGGTGAGTTTTCTTGAAGGTGATGGTGGTAAAGATTTTTAAGATTATAGTGTGGTCATGAGTCATTACCACTTCCAATATAGATTCAAATATCTTGATTTTGTTTATATGCTCAATTTGATAATAGATGACCGAGTGGAATGTGCCATTTAAAAAAGCCACGTGACCCTCCTACATCTCTGGCTCCTAGATAAACTAGCTCAGCTAACAATGGCATGAACTGCACATGCAATGCTGGCCCTGAATTGTTTGCATACTTCTATGGAAGTCTCCTTCCGTTCCTGCACCACCACCATCCTGTACGTTGTTGGATGACCCATATAAACAAACAGGGCGGTTGGGAGCCTTTGACATCATTCCGGTGACCAAAGCTATCATAGCCGCTGAGATGTCAAAATCCCAGGCACCAATTATCCTATCTCAAATTCCTTTGGGAATGCCAATTGCATAGAGAGAAGTCACATCCTATGCTATTAGCATGCCCACACGTTTAACTGGATGATATAATCATGGCTGTTTGGCTTGAAGAATTCTGTGGGTTTGGCTGGCAACCAGTCAACACAACCCATCCTTACTCTTCACTATGGAATTTCTATTGGTCTGGTTTGGTAACGTAAGATCTAGGTGAGGCTCTGGGCTGTGGGCCCAGGTTGTGACAGAGCGCATGATATCAGGGATGTTTCTGAATTTTTCTTCCAGTTCCCTCCCCCCAGATGCTGAAGTTCCGTACAGTTTGGGTTTGTTTCTGAAATGGAACTAGTTCATTAGGAAATCTAGGTTGATCCATTTGTGTGTACATCTGATTATCTGTCTGTCGGTCTATTTGTCCGTCCATCTGTTTGTCTGTCTAAAACCTTGTGTGGTTCCTTCATGTCATTTCCTCCATCTGTGTTGTTATTGTTCAGTTACACATTAATAAAACACCCCAGAAAAAAAAAATCCCTGGTGCAACTGCATGTAAGATCTACCAAGATTGTTTTTGTGTAACATTTCATCAAAGCACGGAAGTACAGGTGTGCCTCAAAAACTTTGTAACGTGTGCTGTAGCATATTTTTATGGTGTGGTTTTTATGGTTTGTCTTCAGCTTTGTGAGTTTTAGGACTTGTTCTCACACTGTGGTTTTTGTGGTTTGTTTTCATGCTTCATTTACTGTTTTATTGTACTGCTTTGCTTGCATCATCTGTTTCCTTGTTTTAATTGTGCTATGCCTTTTCCAAAACAATCGATTAGTTAATAAAGACATCGCACACATGCACGCACACAAGAATCTTGATAAGTCTCAAACTGAAGAAACTGAACATTGAAGCAACCTGTGCACGTACCACATACTGTACAAAGTTCTGTAATGACAGAAGCTATTTTAGGAAATTCTCCTAGATCAGGAGTCAAAAACCTTTTTGAGCCTTCAGGCACCTTTGGAATTCTGATACCCCACTGGTGGACCTCCTGGTGGCACCTGGTGTTTTTGTTCACTGTGTGACAGAGTGTTGGACTGGATGGGCCTTTGGCCTGATCCAACACTGGCTTTTCTTATGTTCTTATGTACAGCATGGTGGGTGCACCCATAAAATGACTGGCATAAAATGACCGTTGCAGGAGGTGAAGCCAGTTCCCCTATGTCTGCCTCAGCTTACCTTCAGCCACACAGTAGAGATTCTTGTATTGTGGTGGCAACTGCTGCCAATGCAGGATTTAAATAAATAAATCTGCCCAGCCAATGAAATCTGCAGCAGCCAATCAGAAGTTTTGTTGGGCAAAAGCCCTACCTGGCCCCACCCACTTTCTTAAAAAAAACAAACACCACTTGGTGGGAACCGAAAAAAGGTGTTGTAGACCACGGGGTCTACAACTACCTATCTCACTGGGGACCCCTGTCCTAAGGCTACTAAATTCCAGAGGCATGGGATACAGGGAAGAGTGAAAACATCTGTATAAGCGAAGGCTCCCTCCATCTGCATTTCTGTCTGTCCATCTATCTATGGCAGGTATAAGTTCTCCCAAAGGAAAGCTTGGTGCCTCAGAATTGGCTGCTGGATTCAAGGTTATTTGTGGATGTTGCAGGGCCAAATATGAGAGGAATCTTGGCCTGCCCCAAATCCACAACCCCTTTGTCTTCTCTGTTTGAGCTTGGAAGCTATGGTTACCCTTGGTAGGCATAACTCATCATCAAATAAAGCCAGGGGGTTCCAAAACTGGTGATAGCTTTGGGATGATGGGACTTGCTGTGCCAAAAATGGTTAAATGCACAGACTCTGATCTCGGAGAACCGGGTTTGATTCCCCACTCCTCCACTTGCACCTGGCTGAATGACCTTGGGCAAGCCATAGTTCTGATAAGAGCTGTTCTTGAAAAAGAGCGGTTCTGAGTGAAGGGTGGGATATAAATCCAATCTCCTCCTCCTCCTCCTCCTCCTCCTCTTCTTCTTCTTGAAATCATGAGCTGGGTGACCTCAGGCTGGTCACGTTGCCTCAGCCTAACCTACCTCACAGGGTTGCTGTGAAACAAAGGTTGTTGTGAGGATGAAATGGAGGAGAGGGAAATGGTGTAAGTCACTTTGGGTGCCCATTGGAGAGAAAGGTGGGGTATGAATGAATTAAATAAATAAAGGAGCTGCTGCCATGCAGGTGTTAAGATTTTTTTTTTGGTTACCTTCCTTTATGAATGTACAAAAAAATGGCATGAGTGACTAAAGTGTGGATATAAGAAAACAGCGGCTGCATTCACACACACTAAGGGCAATTTCTCACTAGAGCTGCTTCGCAGCGCAGCGCCGTTTGCCCCAACACAAACATGTCAATTGCACACCCGAGGCTGCGGGGCTGCATTTGACCCGCGGCTTCGCCTGATTTCCTCCGAAGTTTCATGATCCTCAAAAACCAGGATCACGAAACTGCGGAGGAAATCGGGCGAAGCCGCGAGTCAAAATGCAGCCCCAAAGCTTCGGGTGTGAAATTGACACGTTTGTGTCGGGGCAAACGGCGGCTGTGCTGCGAGGCAGCTCTAGTGAGAAATCGCCCTAAATAATCCACTTTTGATCCACTTCAAATGCACTTTCCAACTGGATTTTGGCAGTTCACATGGTAAAAGCCAGTTGGAAAGTGAACTGAAAGGGGATTATTTTGTGTGTGTGACCACAGCCAGCATCTTCTTCATGAGACAGAGTCCTATGATCCTAAAAGAGATGGATTACTGAAGGAAAATCAGGAACGTAAAGGATAATTTAACAGGTAGGTACGGGAAACTAAAAATATATTAAAAAAATTAAAAAATAGAAAAATCCAAGCATTTCTGCACTGCATATTTCCAGATGGAAAATCTGGGATCCAAAGACTGCTTGTAGTATTAGTCATATCTGTATTTACTCCTGTCCACTTTGGGTCTCTGTTAGCATTGTTATGGAAAAAGGAAACTCTTGTCCTGAAATTAGTTTTGCCCTGATATAGCCGTTGATTTCCCTTACTCTTTCTTTTTTTAAAATAAGAGGGATTTCTCATTCATCTCTTTTTGATTTCTCCTTTTAGAGAAATCAGTACCCCCTTTTGTATCTTTTGCCCTTGCAGTAGTTTTGTGTTCTTATAGGGGATTAGATAGATTCAGGCTCTATGCCCTGTTGTTGGCCGTCCAGATGAACTGACTGGCCACTGTGTGAAATGGGATCATAGAATCATAGAGTTAGAAGGGACCTCCAGGGTCATCTAGTCCAACCCTCTGCACAATGCTGGAAATTAAAAAATACCTCCCCCTCCACACCCACAGTGATTGCTGTTCCATGGCCAGAAGATGACAAAAAACCCTCCAGGATTGCTTCCTGACCCCAAAGTGGTGATCAGCATTTCCCTGGGCGTGTAAAAAATGGGCCACGAGAACTAAGCACTGAAGCAACCTTTCCTGCCCTCCCTCTCATGGTCTGCCTAAATTCACAGAATCCACCTTGCTGTCAGATGGCCATCTAGCCTCTGTTTGAAGGAGAGCCACTTCCCAAGGAAGCCTGTTCCACTAGGTGGACCATTTGTCTGATCCAGCAGGGCTTTTCTTATGTTTTTATGTAGTTATGTTATACTCCACATGGTGGTGCTGTAGCAGTTTAGGAAGGTTTGGGAAAGCTATGTATGACTCTGAGCATTTACAGCGTGACATTCTGAAATTTGCTGCATTTCTCAATCTGTCCCTTCTTTCTCCAAAATTCTCTTTGATCACAATTGAAGATTCCACATTCCTAAAAAAAGAGAGGAAAATAAAGGGATTGTTGGGTTTCAAAGAGAGAACTGGGTAGAGAATTTGTAAGAGAACTTCTCTTAACAATGGTAGTCCCCACTGTGGAGAAAAGTAAATAGATATATCCAGGGCTATTTTTGGGCAGGAATGCAGTTCCGGCTGGCTCCCAAGTTGGCCACGCCCAGCAGGAACTCATTAGCATAATAGGCCACACCCAACAGTAGAAACTAATTAGTATTGGCTACATTAGAGGTGTGTGGCCTAACATGCAAAGAAGTTTCTGCTAGAAAAAAGGCCCTGGGTTTTGACAACAAACAAGGTAAATAGAATAACAAGCAAAAGGTGGGTGTGGCTGGATAACCACACTTCTGGTAACATGGGGGTGCGGCCTAATGCGCTAATGAGCTGTGCTGTCAGGGGTGTGGCCCAATATGCTAATGAGTTCCTGCTGTTGGGTGTGGCCTATTATGCTAATGAGTTCCTGCTGGGCTCTGGATATATCCATTTAAAAAGTGGTCTTCCTCCCACCAAGGACCCCACCCACAATCCCAATTTAGCATTCAGGAGAACTGAAATTCTATCTTTAACATCGCTTGGCAACTGAAAGGGAGCAATGGTCAGGACAATAATTTGAAGTTTGATGGGACAGAGTTTACTAGTTCCTGGCCATTAAGGATAGTCCGAAAGCAAAGTAGCAATGGGTAGACTGTTGAACCACACCTGTGGACATCCAGTTTCAAATCCCTAGTCATCCTGAAACTCACTGGGTGTGTTCAGATGGGCCGTTTAGTCCGCTTTTGGCCTGCCTCAGAAACAGATTTTTTTCTGCGCGATCACACAGTCAACATCTGCCTCCCGTCCCCAGCCGTCGCTTTCCGGTTCAAAACCGCTTTTACCCGGAGTATTTTGATACCAGGTCCTCAAGTGGTGTTTTCCCGATTCTCCGGTTCCAGCCACACTTTTCTGACGTCTGATTGCTCCCACGGTGTCAAGCCACTTCTGCTCGAAAGCTGCCCGAGGCTTCTGCTTTTCACCCACCATTTTTTTTAAGCATTGGCGGTATGCACATAGGTGGAGCTCCGCCACTGCGTTATTAAAAACAATGTTTAAACGGTGCTTAGTTTTAGCGTTTAGACAAGTTTTTGATCTCACAGAGGCCATTTTCGAGGTAAACGTTTAAAGGGAAGTTTTCCTTTAAAATTTAAAGGGAAGTGTTACATCAGTCAGGATAAAGTGGAAATCGCTGTTCTGCGCACATGCGAAATTTTTACTTCTACAGGTGGTTGCCTGTGCACATGCCCAAACTGAGAGAGAGAAAAAACAATGGTGATGCACGCTCCTGCGTGTGGACAGCAGGGAGTGATGTGGCAGCACATGCTCCGGAGCAAGGAGGTGAGTGTGATCACAATTCTCAAGGTTAAAAAAGACCGCATCAGGGCTGGACCAATTTAAACCGCTCCCAGCACACCATCTGACCACACCCACTGGGTGACTTTCTCTTAGAAACATAGAGCTGGAAGGGACCCCAAGGCTAATCTAGTCGGAGTCCTTCCACAGTCCAGGAAGTTTACAGCTATCCCCCCAATCCATCAGTGACCCCTGCTCTATGCCCCGGGGGGGGGGGACTTGTGGGATCCTTTAGCCAATCTGGCATGGAGGGAAATCCGTTCCAGATACCACTTTGGTGTTGTGGTTAAGTGCGCGGACTCTAATCTGGGAGACCCAGGTTTGATTCCCCACTCCTCCACTTGCACCTGCTGGATGACCTTGGGCAAGCCATAGATGACCTTGGGCAAGCCCCCCCCTCTTGGGGTGGAGCGGTGTTAGCCGGTGAATGGAAGTCCAGCTCGCATGATGGAAAGCCTAGAGAGATCTCCTCGGCGTTAAGATAAAGCCTGTAATGGGCTGTCCGGCCAGGCGATGGCAGTGTGGCGCTACAACTCAAGGAGTCTGGAGAAAGCTGACGCCATCAAACTCGGCCTAGAAAAATACCGTTCGTCGGCTGTGGATGTGTGCAATATAAGATGTATATATGTTGTCCTCCCTTACCCCACATTGCATTGTTAGTCCCTTATGAAAAATGAGTAACTGTAAATTGCTCAGAGCCAGCAAGCTCTGAAGGATTGAGCGATCAATAAATTGAAAGATTATTATTATTATTATAGTTCTGTCAGAGCTGTTCTTGAAAAGAACAGTTTCTGTCAGAGCTCTCTCAGCCCCACCCACCTCACAGGGTGTCTGTTCTTGTGAAGAGAAAGGAGTTTCTAAGCCACTCTGAGACTGAGTGAAGGGCGGGGTATAAATCTAATCTCCGCCTCCTCCTCCTCCTCCTCCTCCTCTTCTTCAAAAGAGGTGATTACATTACCCTGAGTATGTACGAAATGGCCACACTTCCTGCCCTCCTTCTCACAACATGACTTAATTCTCAAAATCAACCTTGCTGTCAAAAGGCCATCTAGCTTCTGCTTAAAAACCTCCAGAGAAGGAGATCCCACCACTAAGGAAGGTCATGAACTGAACCACAAAGCAAAATTCATCACAGATTTTACCTTGTTTGTGGTTCATGAACCGAAGTTCGGGATGGGTCTACTATCGCAAACTTCCATGAACTTTTAAAGCAGTTTGTGGCGGTTTGTGGTGCTTCGTGGATAGAGGTGAAAGCAGGGGTTTAAAGGGATTCTGCATCCTTCTAAACCCTTGCTTTCTGCTTCCTACAAAAGCCATAAAAACAGTTGATTGGTGGGGAGGAGGATGCTCCCTGCCAGTCAGTTATTTTTGGGCTTTCTTGCACAGTCCCTTGAAACTGAACTGCACAAGAAAGCCCCAAACAGCTGAACTCAGCTGTTTATCGGACTTTCTGCATTTAAATTGTGTTCCCTTTCAACAGGATTTGTGAGGCCACAAACCAATTTAGTTCATGAATGAATTTCCTGGTTCAATTCGGTTTGTGATTTGGTTCATGGTTGAGCCTAAAACTTGATGAACGCTGAGAAACCCAGTGAAGTACTAAAAACATTCTCAAACTCAAGATGAATTAAGTTGTCAAACTGCATTCATTTAGGTTGTCATAACTGATGAGTGAATGTCGACAGTCATCAGAGATATTCATGGCAATGTAGACACATGAACCTATCATAAGCTGCCATATGTTGAATCAGACCTTAAAGAACATAAGAACATAAGAGACGCCAATGTTGGATCAGGCCAAAGGCCCATCCAGTTCAACACTCTGTCACACAGTGGCCAAAAATACCAGTTGCCATTAGAAGCCCTCCCACTGTTGACCCCCGCAAGCACCAAGAAGACAGAGCATCACTTGCCCCAGATACCTTGTGGCTAATAGCCACTGATGGACCTCTGCTCCATATGCTTATCTAATTCCCTTTTGAAGCCGTCCATGCTTGTAGCTGCCACCACTTCCTGTGGCAGTGAATTCCATGTGTTAATCACTCTTTGGGTGGAAAAGTACTTCCTTTTATCCGTTCTAACCCGACCACTCAGCAATTCCATTGAGTGCCCACGAGTTCTTGTATTGTGAGAAAGGGAGAAAAGTACCTCTTTCTCTACCTGCTCTATCCCATGCATAATCTTATAAACCTCAATCATGTCACCCCTCAGTCATCGTTTCTCCAAGCTAAAGAGCCTGGACCTTTGGTCCATCAAAGTCAGTATTGTCTACTCAGACTGGCAGTGGGCTCTCCAAGGTCTCAAGTAGAGGTCCTTCACATCGCCTCCTGCCTTTGATCCTTTATTTATTTATTTATTTATTATATTTATACCCCGCCCATCCTGCAAGCAGGCTCAGGGCGGCTAACACTGCGGTACAATGTACCTAAATAATATACAAAATCTTAAAACACTATAAAATATCATAAACAATACATTAAAACCTACATTAACATTGAGTACATATCGTAAACATATTAGATGGCACGCTTCCAGATCTCATACTACTCATCATCCCTTGTGCCGGAAGCCTAGCGATATCCAGGACCAGATCTCAGGTCCCTGCCGTCACTAGGACCATTGGTGGTAACAATGGTGGCGGCTCCTATTGGAAAGCCTGGTGGAAGAGCTCCGTCTTGCAGGCCCTGCGGAACTGCAAAAGGTCCCGCAGGGCCCTGATCTCCTCCGGGAGCTCATTCCACCAGTAAGGAGCCGCCACCGAAAAGGCTCTGGTCCTAGTGCTGGTGAGCCTTGCCTCCTTGGGGCCCGGGATGGTCAACTGGTGTTGGGCCCCAGACCGTAGTG
>NW_015167143.1:123810-136613 GCF_001447785.1 Gekko japonicus | reverse complement strand
GAGCGGGGCCCCCAACCCTACACCGCCACGACTCAGGCACAGGACCTCCGTCTTCGCCGGATTTAGCTTCAACCTGCTCAGCCGAAGCCAACCAGCCACAGCTTGCAAAGCCCGGTCCAGATCTTCCGGTCTGGAGTCCGACCGGCCACCCAACATCAGATAGAGCTGGGTGTCATCAGCGTACTGATGACAACCCAGCCCAAACCTCCGAGCCACCTGGGCAAGGGGGCGCATAAAGATGTTAAATAACATAGGGGACAGTACTGCGCCCTGGGGAACGCCACACTCAAGAGGGCGCCTCCCGGACTGCTGTTCCCCCAGCACCACCCTTTGTTCCCGACCCTGGAGAAAAGAGACAAGCCACTGTAAGGCCAGTCCCTGTATTCCCACGTCGGCGAGGCGGTGGGCGAGCAGCTGGTGGTCGACCATGTCGAACGCAGCCGACAGGTCTAGCAACAGCAGCACCGCCGAACCACCCCGATCCAGGTGCCTACGGAGGTCGTCAGTAAGGGCGACCAACGCCGTCTCCGTCCCGTGACCCGGGCGGAAACCGGACTGGAAGGGATCAAGAGTAGAAGCGTCATCCAGAAAACCCTGCAGCTGTACCGCCACCGCCCTCTCAATCAATTTGCCCAAATAGGGCAAATTGGACACCGGCCGATAGCTGTCCAATTTGGCCGGGTCTAAGGTTGGTTTTTTCAAGAGAGGGCGGACCATCGCCTCCTTGAGAGCTCCTGGGAACCGTCCCTCGGTGAGGGATCTGTTGATAATCTCCCTAAGAGCTCCTCGAAACCCCTCATGGCCCGCTTTAATGAGCCAGGAAGGGCACGGATCAAGGGGGCATGTGGTTGGGCGTACAGCTATGAGTAATCTGTCAACTTCCTCAAGACTGAGCAGGTCAAAGTGATCCAAAACCGACGCCGACGTGCAAGGGGCCTCGAGTTCGCTCACTGTTTCAAATGTGGCGGGGAGGTGGAGATGCCGGGGATCGAACCTGGGACCTTCTGCATGCCAAGCAGATGCTCTACCACTGAGCCACAGCCCCTCCCTGGCATTGTAATTCTTCTAACGTTTAGGAACGAGGGCCAGTTTTGGAAGCCAACACGTACCAGCTTAGATGGCAATCAGTTGAGATCTGAACCCTGCCCTGTCCCTAAAACCGGATGTGGCAACCAGCGCAATAAATAAACAATCAAGAACTTGTTAAAAACATTATCTTAAGAATTGCTACCTGGATGACTGACATATTGCTTGACTGTTAAGGAAGGCACACCTGCTCTTCAAAGAACCTGCATTCATATGGTGAGCACGCAGGAATGTAGGTAAACCAGAGTGTGAAATTCTCAGTTCACCAGTACTTCAGCATTCACCAAGAAATCAGGGTTGTTGTAAGCCCCCCCCCCTGAAAACCAGTGGGAGCTTTGGGGGAGGGCAGGAAGATCCAAATAAGTGTTTCACTGACAAGTGGAAATAACATCTGGCACCAACCCAGACATGGCATCAGTGCCAGAGGTGATGTCATGGCATTGCTGTGACTGTTGTTCTCTGCCAGCATTCTACTCAAGCGGCATTAGGCAACCAGGCAGGGGATCTCCTGACATCGCAGGAGACCTGGGAGTCCTTCAAAGAGATCTAGAGATATTGACCTGACCGCTTCTCCAAATGCAACTCTCAGCGTTTGATCGAAGTAATCTTTTGTAATCCATCTTGATTCTCAGCAAGGAAGGTGGGCTACGAATGAAGTAAATAAATTAAAAAAGAGAGAGAGAGCCTGTGTGATATAGTGGATACAGTGGCAGAGTAGGAGGACGGGTGACCAAAGTTTCCAATTCCTATTTCTATCATGGAAGTTCGCTGGGTAGGGCTGCCAAGTGGGGGCGGGGGGCGGGTAAATCCCCGCTTTGGAGGGCCGATTTCCACCCCCGCGGAATCGGGCCCTGGGGGGAACTCCGCCCCCCGAAGCGCAGCGTGGCGGCGTCACCAGAGGTGATGCAACCACGTCGCTCATGTTGGGGGTGTGGCCCCAATCGTGGGAGGGAAAACTCTATGGTTTTCCCTCCAACGATCGAAGCCACGCCCTCAATGTGAGTGACGTAGTGTGTCACTTCCTGTGATGTGCTGGCGGCGCTCGCGCATCGGCAGAGAGCTCCCGGAGCCCGGCGAGGCTCCCCGCCGCCAAGGTAAATAGACTTGGCAACTCTATCGCTGGGTGAATTTGGGCCTGTCACAAACTCTCATCATAGACAGGTTTGTTGTTGTGGGAAAATGAAGGAGGAGACAATGGTGTTGTAAGCCACTCTGAGTCCTCGTTGCAGTGCAAAGTGGGATATAAATATGTGATAAAGGGAGCTTTGACTCTCAAAAGCTTATACCCAAAAAAATCTTGTTGGTCTCTATGGTGTTACTGGACTCAAATTTAGCTCTTCTACTGCAAACCAACATGGTGACCCTCCTGAAACTGTAGGGTTGCCGGACACACACCTCGGTGGAGGTGGGGGTCCCCCGCTGCCAGGCCCTGCCCCCCAGCCACCAATCAGCAGGCCAGTGGGGAGGAACTTAGTGGTAGAAAGAAGAAGGCCTAGGCCACATTGCCAGCATCACACAGGAAGTGGTGTCATCATGCTTGTGACTTCTGGGGGACACTCTGGCATTTGGGGGGAAACTCTATGGTAGAAGCTGGTTTTACTATAGAGTTTTTGCCCAAATACCAGAGCATTGCCTGGAAGTTGCTGGCATAGTATCACTTCTGGTGTAATGCCAGTGATGTGGCCTAGGCCGTCTTGTTTCTACTGGTAAGCTGCCACCCTCAATCCCCTGCAGGTGTCTATGAGGGACTTGGCAATCCAATGAAACAGTGGTGTTCCAATAGCTAGCAAGTAAGGTTTCCCCCCCAAATTTATTTATTTCAAGAGTGTCAGGTACAGTTTAATCATACCAAAAAAATCCTCTTTTTTCCTTGCTTTCTGTCTTCTGAATCCCCACTCATACATACCATTTTCCTTCTCAGTCTGTTTCTTTGGATGCTGCCAAAAGGCATTTGAAACAATTAGATCAGGGGTGTCAAACATATGGCCCGGGGGCCAGATCAGGCCCCTGGAGGGCTTCTGTCAGGCCCGCAGTGAAACTCGCTGTCTTCTGCTTCTTATTCCAGTTCTGCTGCTGCTGCTGCATTATCGTAGGTTTGCAGCTTACAGATACACACCTGAACATCATACTCAAGATTGCAACAGCACATACATTTTGATGCAATAATTCAGAACAAGAGGTTGTCAGTTATCACTGTTAAATAAACAAAATATTGCAAGAGTGCTAATGTTTTTAGCATGTTTTTTTTAAGTAAAAAAAAAAACCTTTGTGTTTGTGTCCTTTATAAAGTTTATATCTCCGCTACCTGGCATTACATTTCATGACACACATGGCCCAGCCCAACAAGGTCTCATTTATGTCAGATCTGGCCCTCAGAACAAATGAGTTCGACACCCCTGAATTAGAGTCTTTAAAGTACTACCACTGGGCAATGCTCCCTCTAAGCTGTGAAGTCTCGTGAGCAAAAAGTCTACTTTGTGAGCTACTGGCATTGAAGTTATGAGTGAGCGATTTGGCTACTGCATAAGTTCGTTTGCTCTGGAGCCATCCTTCCTGAGCTAAGACAAACATGTCTGAGTCGGAGGCTAAAAACCTGTGAGCTATCTCACGCTATCTCAGCTTAGAGGGAACACTGCCACTGGGAGCTGAATCAATTTTTTTCAGTTTGGGTTGAATCTTATGCAAAGGAAAATGAGGGAGTAAAAAAATCTTCATATTCTAGGGGTCCGGAGAGGTGTGACCCCCCCCCCCGGGCCTCACATCTGGTTCTGAGGAGAAAGAAGCCGACGTAGATGACCACCGAGTCCTTTCCCCTAACCGTTTCATTCTGTCAACTAAAACCAGCTTCTAAAGACACTGGGGAAAATTCCATCCGCCCACACATTTGGAACAATGACAACATAATTGGAAGGTGGTGGAGGGAACCCACACACACCATTCTCAGACACAAACAAATATTCCAGCATAACTGACAGTAACCGTCTCCTGTGTGCATGAGTCAAAAATAATGACTAGGAAATGGGGGCAGAGCTAAGAGGCGATTGTCACTTTCCTCACAGATCTCAATCCCGAAAGGTGGCATCGGCAGACAGTATAAAAGGTCCTTCTCCTTTGAGGTTCTTCACCCATTCAGCCACGCATACAGTGACGTCTTCTTGGTGATCCGTAGGGTGAGTATGAGGACCTCTTTTCTCATATGGGTCTGTTGGATGGAGAAAGAGGGCTTTCGAACTGTCTCCCTCCTGTGGTCCCACCAGCCTTGTGGAAACGGGAAAAGGCCCTTGTGGAAACTGAAAAAGACGGGCTACATTTCTTGTCTCTAGACCAATTAATATGTTCAGAATTATTAATGGTTTGTGTGAGGAGATGAGCTACGCATTAATTCTTGAGGGATCTATCTGCCAGGCTGGTGGGCTAGTTGTGTCTTAATGGTGACAGATGGATCCCACACCTCCCTGAGGACAAAGCATGACAATATTGCCTGAATGAAGTTGCCTGAACTAAATTATTGATTGAGAAGCACAGTATTATCTGATCTGTTCAGCCCTGGATCCCCAAAGCCTCAGGCAAGATTCTTTACTGGCCAGGGTCTCCCTTTAAATGGAGACTCTGGTGATGGAACTCAGGAGGACCTTCTGTCTCGAGTATAATATTTGTGTTTAACTGCTGATGTTTGGGCTTTCTCCAAAGAGAAGGGAAGCTTGGAGTTTTGACCCTCCCAGCAGGCAATTCCTGCAAAAGTCAGGTGGTGGTGGTGGTGGTGGATTACCACAGAGAGAGAGAGAGAGAGAGAGAGAGAGAGAGAGAGAGAGAGGCCTCTCCAGGTGTTAAGAAAAATCTTGGAAGGCAGGGTAGGAAAGGGCCTGCAGGCTAGAGCAGGCCCATTCTGCCAGAGAGATCATGTTGGCGGCAGATTAATTTGATTGCAATTTTTACTGATGACTTGTGTTGATCCTTTCCTAATCACTGCAATTCGCCTTGATGTTATGACAAATTTATTGGTACAAACAGGAGGATTAGTAGCGAAACAAAAAAAAATGGAGCGTCTTGCAAACCTAACAGACCACACCCATTGAGGATGAGGTTAACTTTTTTTTCTTTAGGGCAGGCTTTGGAGTTTCAGTTTGAAGGCAAACCTCTCTCCACTCCTCTTCGCCAGGATGTCATTAGGTTGGGCTTCCCTTGGGCTGGGTGCAAGACTCAAAATCATATGAACAGGAACACAGATTAAGAGCGTTCATGGTCTTGCTTGTCAAGCACGGGTATAAAACGTGGTGTTGGAAAGTGCCATCAAGTTTTAGCCAACACATGGTGAGCCTGTAGGGTTTCCAAGGCAAGAAGCATTCAGAGGTGGTTTTGCATTGCCCGCCTCCACATCACAACACATGAACACATGAAAAGGCCTTATACTGAATCAGGCTCTTGGTCCATCAAAGTCAGTATAGTCCAGTCAGACTGGCAGTTGGCTCTCCAGGGTCTCAGCTCAGGCAGAGGTCTTTCCCATCACCTACTGCCTGGTCCTTTTAATTGGAGATGCTGGGGATTGAACCTGGGACCTTCTGCGTGCCAGGCAGAGGCTCTTTCACTGAGCCACAGCCCCTCTTTACAGCTCTCCAGGGTCTCAGGCGGAGGTCTTTCCCTTCACCTACTGCCTGGTCCTTTTAGTTGGAGATACCGAGGATTGGACCTGGGACCTTCTGCATGCCAAGCCGATGCTCTACCACTGAGCCAATGATCTGCCATTGCCTGCATTTGCATAGTGACATGAGACTTCCTTGGTGGTCTCCCATCCAAATACTAACCAGGGGTGACCCTGTGTAGCTTTCAAGATCTGATGTCTTGGCCATCCGGATCAATGTGTATAAATAATGGATCTATTGAAATGGTTTTGATATATTTTTTGTAGACCATAGTTTCTAAACATGGGAAAGGCCAAAGGGCTAATTAAACAAAGAGTTGAGGCTATCGAACAGCAATCTGATATCACTAAGGCTTCAAAGCACGGGGTATTGCTGAATATCAAAAGCACCATTGAGCCGGCTACATATCTGACTTCAGTGGAGGGAAAGAACTCTAGAAGGGCATTCACCCTAGCCAGATGTTCTGCCCTTCCATCTGCAGTTATTCAAGGCAAGCATAATAAAAACCCATACCCTGAAAGGCTATGTTCATGCACTTCATGCGAGGTCAAATCAGTAGAGCATATGTCTGTCAGTTGCCCATTCTGCAGAGAGGCTGGTCTTAAAATCAGGGCTATTTTTGGGCAGGAATGCACATGAACGGAGTTCCAGCTGGCTCCTGAGTTGGCCACACCCAGCAGGAACTCATTAGCATAATAGGCCACACCCAACAGCAGAAACTCATTAGGATTGGCTACATTAGGGGTGTGTGGCCTAACATGCAAAAAAGCCCTGGGTTTTGACAACAAAAAAGCCCTGGGTTTTGACAACAAACAGGGTAAACAGAATAACAAGCAAAAGGTGGGTGTGGCTGGATGACCACACTTCTGGTAACATGGGGGTGCGGCCTAATATGCTATTGAGCTGTGCTGTCCGGGGTGTGGCCTAATAGGCTAATGAGTTTCTGCTCTTGGGTGTGGCCTATTATGCTAATGAGTTCCTGCTGGGCTTTTTCTACAAAAAAGCCCTGCTTAAAATCATTACCCCATTAGTTGATAGGATACCTGGTCAAATCAATACGAACAAAGCAAGACTTCACTGGCTTCTATCAGATCAGAATGCAGAGATTACACGTCCAGTCGCTGAGTTCTGTGCATTGATTCTTAGACTGTGGGAGTCGCATTTTAAAAGTTTTTAAATTTAGATTTTATTCTGTATATTATCTCTGTTTCCTTCTTTTTTCATACGATGTTTGTATTGTATGGTGGTCTTAAGACCCTAATAATCAAACTAAACTAACATGGGTAGGGTTTTGGGGGGGTTATTTTTATAATCTGTGTGTATGCGTGTGCGCGCGCACTCACATGCATGCCTGGAAGTCACAGTTGACCTCTGGTGACCCCTACTGGGGCTTGGATGTTTTGAGAGGTGGCTTGCTATACTCTGCCTCTGCATCCCAGCCCTGGCATTCCTTGGCGGTTGCCCTTCCAAGTACTTTCCAGCATCAGCCCTGCTTAGCTTCCGAGATATGATGAGATCGGGCCAGGTCAGGGCAACATGGGTAGTTTTTAATTGTTCATACAAAATGTTCAGACATCTCTTCAAAACGGAGAAGCTTTGCTTCCTGAAACTTGGGAGCCTAACATTTAGTTAAGGCTTACTTCATTTCCCCCCCCCCCAAGGATAGTTTTATCTTTGATTGAAAGGGGGCTATCCAATGGCAATCCAGATTACTGGCAGTATGGTGGACATGGGCATTTTAAGGAGACATCAACAGCTGGATTTAGAGAAAGCCTCCATCTTGCATGTTATCATATCTGTGTGGATGGACTTCTTCTCCGCGTCCATGACACAAAGACTGATGTTGCCCAGATGGACTACTGAAACTGATGTTCTCCTGTCCTCATGAGATACTTTGTGAAGCTAAGAGGAGATAATTCTAAGCAATATTTAAAAACCACGGGCTCTTAGAAGGAAGCATTGAGGCTTTGCAGCAGTACCGAAGGACTTTACTCGTCATCACAATTCCATCCTCAGAATGACACCTCTCTCTCTCTCTTTTACTCCAGAATTACCCAAACCACAGAAAAGATGAGCCAACAACAACAAAGAGGAGGGAGCTGCTGCGGCGGCGGTGGCGGCGGAAGTGGTGGTGGTGGTGGTGGCGGCGGCGGATGCTGTGGTGGAGGATCTTCATCTCAACAAAGCCAGAGAAGTGGTGGATGCTGTGGCGGTAGCGGCGGTGGTGGCAGTGGTGGCAGAGGTGGCGGGTGTTGCGGTCACAGCGGTGGTGGCGGCAGTGGTGGCAGTGGTGGCTGCTGTGGAGGAGGATCTACTCAACAGAAACAGCAGAAGGTCCCTCCTCAGAAGCTGAAGTAGATGCTTTCAAGAAGGATTGGGATGAATGATGACCTTCACTCATTGCATACGCCATCTCTTCTTTCAAGCCAGCCTTTGCTAACATTTCCCGGTCACGGCCGTGTTTCCTGATTCAGAATCCTTGTGAAGGCATTAAAAAACTGCCTGCAGTCAAATGGTTATGTTTTGTGAGCTTTCTTCCTTATCTCGGTTCAGCCAAACACATGTACATAGTCCACATACAATCAAAACGGTGTCTACACAACTGGTGAGCCATCTTGCCATATACAACCCCATCTTCTATAGATGAACGCATGAAGTTGCCTTATACCGACTCAGACCCTTGGTCCATCGAGGCCAGTATTGTCTACTCAGACTGGCAGCTGCTCTACCGGGTCTCAGGCAGAGGTCTTTCACATAACCTTCTACCAGATCCTTCAACCAGAGATGCTGGGGATTGAACCTGGGACCTTCTGCATGCCAAACAGATGCTCTACCACTGACCCAGAGAGCCCCGCCCAATGGCAGCCCTTCATTTACTCAATAATAATTCAGATGTTTCTAGTTCTTAATTTTAGCCCACCTGGAACTGTAAAATCAGAGTTGATAGGCAAACATCTTCCACACAGGCCACCGTACATTGTTGTTAGCAGACCCATTGTCAGGCCCTTGACATTGTTGTTAGCAGGCCCTTGAGAGGTCTCCTGAATTTGTATTTTCAGTTCCAAATTTTGTCTTGGGCAGTAAATAGCATTGGAGGGCTTCTACAAATAGTCCCAGCAAGGATGCCTCAAGTCCAATCATTATTGGTACTATAACATCATAGGATTCCAAACTTTACTGTGGACAGTGTTGTAAGAGAGCCAGTTTGGTGTAGTGGTTAAGTGCACAGACTCTAATCTGGGAGAACCGGGTTTGATTCCCCACTCCTCCACTTACACCTGGCTGGATGACCTTGGGCAAGCCATAGTTCTGGCACAGCTGTCCTTGAGCAGTTTCTGTCAAGAGCTCTCTCAGCCCCACCTCCCTGACAGGAGTGTCTGTTGTGGGGAGGGGGAGGGGAAGGAGTTTGTAAGCCACTCTGAGACACCTTTGGGTAGTGAAGGGCGGGGTATAAATCCAATCTCCTCCTCCTCCTCCTCCTCCTCCTCCTCCTCCTCCTCCTCTTCTTCTTCTTCTTCTTCTTCTTCTTCTTCTTCTTCTTCTTCTTCTTCTTCTTCTTCTTCTTCTTCTTCAAAGGTGCATAGTTTTGGCCCCTAAACATTGGCATTAGGTGCTAGAGGTTCCATATGACTTGGGGGGGGGGGGACCGTGATTGTTGTTGTTGTTGCTAGCCGTTCAGTTCATGTTCGACTCTTGGCAATTCTAGGGGCCAGCTCTCTCCACATTTTCTGATCTTGTACTGTTATTATCATTATTTTTTAGTTGTCTCATGCTCAGGCTGGTGTCGACTTCTATTGTGTCTAGCCACCATGTTCTTTGGCGGCCAAAACCCCCAGTGATAGACTGGTCCAAAAGCTGGAAATCCTACAAAAAAGGTGCCCCTCCATGATTAGCTCAAATTTATGAACTTCAAATTGAAGGAGGACCTTTTTGGTGGAAAATATTGCTGTAAAGTGTGTCTTTCTATGCCAGTAGGAGGTGTTCCTTTGAAAGCTTTGCACACTTTTGGTAGGCAGAACTCATCATAAAATGAAGTTAGGTATTAGAAAATCATCCATCCGCTTCACAGTGATGACGCAGAGTTGCTAGGCCCCCGCTGGGGGTGGTGATCCCTGACTTCAGGCTCCACCGATGCTTCGAGAGGAACCAGATTTTGTTCTTAATGGCTGTGAGGTCGACAATGTGACACCAGCTCCCAGGAAAACCCAGAAGTAACCTCAGTCCACTCTAGCTGGTGTTACCATGGACTTTCCATCTGTTCCTAGAGAGATGTGACATCACATCCAGTTCTTCCCAGAAGTGACATCATAATATCATAAGAACATAAGAGACGCCAATGTTGGATCAGGCCAAAGGCCCATCCGGTCCAACACTCTGTCACAACATTGGCCAAAAATACCAGGTGCCATCAGGAGGTCCACCAGTGGGGCCAGGACATTAGAAGCCCTCCCACTGTTGCCCCCTCCCCACAAGCACCAAGAAGACAGCATCCCTTGCCCCAGACCGAGAATTCCTATCTATACCTTGTGGCTAATAGCCACTGATGGGCCTCTGCTCCATATAAGAACATAAGAGAAGCCAATGTTGGATCAGGCCAAAGGCCCCTCCAGTCCAACACTCTGTGTCACACAGTGGCCAAACATACCAGGTGCCATCAGGGGGTCCAGCAGTGAGGCCAGGACACTAGAAGCCCTCCCACTATCCCCCCAAGCACCAAGAATACAGAGCATCACTTGCCCCAGACCGAGAGTTCCTATCTATACCTTGTGGCTAATGGCCACAGATGGACCTCTGCCCCATATGTCCATCTAATCTTCTCTTAAGAACATAAGAGAAGCCAATGTTGGATCAGGCCAAAGGCCCATCCAGTCCAACACTCTGTGTCACACAGTGGCCAAAAATACCAGGTGCCATCAGGGGGTCCACCAGTCGGGCCAGGACATTAGAAGGCCTCCCACTGTTAACCCCCCAGCTGTAGAAGCCCTGTCCCTGCGTTCAGTTTGCAGATGGTCCTCTCCTGTCAGAGGCCCAGAGCAGACTGAGCAGACTGAACCGGCGGGGGCTGACGTGGGCGGGACTACACAAACCAGCCAGTCAACCCAGCCAGCGTCTTTTGACTGACAGTTCAAGCTTCCAAACACTGTTGGTGTGCATTGGAATGTTGGGCCCCACTATGGCTTTATATATAAGGGAGAGATATTTTCTGCAGTGTCATGTTTCCCCGCACCTGCACTTATATTTCTCCACTGCTTTCCCTTGTCTCTGCAAATGTTTTCGAAGTCCCAGGTGAAAAACAGAATTTGTTCCCTGTTGCTCCATAGCATCAGACTTCCCTTTTTCTGGGAGTTCCCATGCTGCACCACAAAAACTGTGTTTTTGCTCCTGGGAGGGAGAAATCACCTGCAGAAATGAGGATGAATAAAAGAACAGGCAGGGGAAAACTTGACACTGCAAAAAATGTCTTAGTGCCTGCTAGCACATAATGTTCTTTGTGGCTGTGGTCGCTGGTAATTAAAATAGTTTGTAAAGAGTTTAAATTATAATTGTATGAGCCTTTGCAGATCTTAAAATTCCAAGAAGGGACGTCTTTCAGAATTGGTTTATTAATATACATCTCATTTAACAGTGGTTTGATCATTCTGAAGGCTTTTTCCTGAAGCATTTCTTTCTTAGAATCATAGAATAATAGAATGTTAGAGTTGGAAGGGACCTTGCAGGTCATCTAGTCCAACCCCCTACAACATATCCGAAAGATGGTCATCCAACCTCCACTTGAAAACGTCCAGCGAAGGAGCATCCGCCACTATTAGAGAATGAACTTGATATTTTGCTTTATGGACTTATATTTACTGCTACACACAATGGACTGTGCACACACACACATAGGCTCAGAGAACTGTACATTTCAAGTCACCTGTTGTAATGCAACACATAGAAGGTGCCTGCACAAGCCTTACACATGAATAAGGTTTAAACTACACAGTTACCAGCCTAGTGAAGAAGCACACACCTCCATTATTGTGAGCAGTAAGAAGCAACAGCTTGAGAAGACACAGCCCCCATTGCAGATCTAGTTGTGATCACGTACAACACATCACTGCTTTGTTCCTGCATTGGTATTTCCTGCCAAATAGACATTTAGTTTACAATGGAATGGCCAGCTTCATCTACACTACAATGAAGCATCCTGACACCAAGGTTTTCACACCTGCCCAGATGCCCTTCCTTGAGTAAGGTTTTAGATTTCAATATTGACCACTCCTGATAGGTAACCACCCCTTCCTATAGGCAACCAATAGGATTGTTTTTGCGACGGACTAACAGGTAGGTGGGTCCACAGGTTGGAACAGTTACCTCCCACCTAATGGATCCACTATAAAAGGTAAGGACCATTCACCTGGCCCTTCCTAGCTAGCAACCCCCGCAACAACCCCTGTCTGCTTTATACTCCCCTTGAGTCCCACTTGCTATCCCCAAACCCTTGCCTCTACTTTGATCTCTTGATCTGCAGTCAAGAGACCCACATGCTCTGGCTGGTGCTAGTCGTGTGTGAATTCCCTTAGATTTCTATTTCTTCCCATCCATTCTTCATTGGAACAACCAAGCTGCAAAGACAGATAAGTATCACCCATCATCACCCCCACCTGCTAATGCAACTGTGCTTATTTTAATGCTGTATTTCTAAGGAACTTGATTGAATGTGTGAGTGCATCAATATTGTTTGTATGAGATTTATTATTTAAGTAAAAGACATTTATTTTAACAACACCAGCCTCTACTCCTTCTCTGGTAACCCTTGGTGAGAACAGGACCTTGGTATAGTTGGCAAGAACCAGTTTATAAATTGTCAATTGCTGTAAGTAAAGCAATTCAGCTAACACCACCTCCCAAGGCAGACTGTTCCACTGCTCAATCACTCTGACAGTTAGGAAGTTTCTCCTGATATTTAGCTGGTATCGACTCCCTTGTAATTTCCACCCATTAGATCTAGTCTTGCAATCCAAAGCAAGAGAGAAGAGATCTGCTCCATCTTCTCCATGACAGCCCTTCAAATATTTGAAGACTCCAATCATGTCC
>NW_015167143.1:119078-123417 GCF_001447785.1 Gekko japonicus | reverse complement strand
AGGAGGAGGAGATTGGATTTATACCCCGCCCTTCACTCAGAGTCTCAGAGCGGCTTACAATCTTCTTTCCCTTCCCTCCCCACAACAAACACCCCGTGAGGTAGGTGGAGCTGAGAGAGCTCTTTCGAGCACTGCTCTTGAGAGAACAGCTTTTGTCATAACTAGGGCTTGCCCAAGGTCATCCAGCAGCTGCAAGTGGAGGAGTGGGGAAGCAAACCCGGTTCTCCCAGATTAGAGTCCACACACTTAACCACTGCACCACTACAGCAATCCTACCCTGTGGTAATTGGCTGAGATCTCCTTGGCAGCCAGTATTCAGTGAACATGGTAATATGCAGCCAAACCCTAGAGGGGGAGGGAGGAAAGCGTCTCTGCAGAGACCAGCTCTCCACCAACCCGAGTGGAGGGTGTGGCTCAGGTTACTGCAGGAGAAGGGGGAGCCCAGATGTCCCAGAAGTGAGAAGGCCAGCCCATCTCAAACCCTGAGGGAGGGGAAGGACTCTGGGGCAAGGGATGCTCTGTCTTCTTGGTGCTTGGGGGGGGGGGGGTTCAACAGTGGGAGGGCTTCTAATGTCCTGGCCCTACTGGTGGACCTCCTGATGGCACCTGGTATTTTTGGCCACTGTGTGACAGAGTGTTGGACTGGATGGGCCTTTGGCCTGATCCAACATTGGCTTCTCTTATGTTCTTATGTTAACCACTGCCTGTCCTTAACTCAACTCCTATTTTTGCATTCAGTAATTTGGACTCTCCCATATGCAAGATCGTTATCTTTGGTTACCTGGAATACATATCTGGGTCTGAACGCAGCTCATGGTGCCTTCCGTCACCCTGCAGCTATGTAATCACTCGCTTTCGCTATGTGAGTGGCATGACTTTGGCACCTGATTTTAATGCGTAGAATGAGACATTAACGGAATGGATCACACGGTCCATCTGGGCCAGCGTCGTTTCTCTTTGCACCAGCTGAAACACTGTATGGACCCCGAGCTGTTTTCAGAGATGTTCCTAAGGGTTGCTGATCTCCAAAAATGATCTCCTGGAGGTCACAGTGTGCTACAGCAGGAGATGTTTGGACCCCTTCCCAGGAAATCAGACCTTTGTGCTGGACCACTGACTGTGGTTCAAAAAGGGAAGAAGAAGCTCAATTGTGGATGGGAGTTAGAATCCCGGGGATCTGGCCTATGGGGCAGGTTGAAGAAGGCTAGGGGAAGGAGCCCACCCAAAGAAGTGTGTGCCAAGCATTGCGTTTGGTGGCAGGAGGCATGGAAGCAGAAAAGAACTGGGGAAAAGGGAAGGAGAACATCTTTTCATGGAGGTGGGAGGCTGGGAAGAGCAGACCCATGGAGTCATTAGAGGGAGGCCAGGGGAAGGAGTCCACCGAAGGGGGCACGCCCCAGGCTTAGTGCTGGACACTGCTTGGGCCACAATGGAACAAGACGGACACCAGCCAGACATCAGCCTGGGAAAACGATTTCAAAACAATGTCAAAATGTTGCCTTTGGTGGAAGGAGTCACAGAAGTGAAAGGGGGGAAGTGGAAAAAAGGGAAATAGAGCTTTAAACCAGGTAGAAGGTCGGGGGAGCCACCTGTCAGTCACAAGTTCTGTCAGAGCTGTTCTCTCAAGAGCAGTCCTTGAAAGAGCTCTCTCAGCCCCACCCACCTCACAGAGTGTCTGTTGTGGGGAGGGGAAGGGAAAGGAGATTGTAAACCACTCTGAGACTCCTTTGGGTAGTGAAGGGCGAGGTATAAATCCAGTCTCTTCCTCCTCCTCCTCCTCTTCTTCCTCACTATTGGGGTGATGTATGGAGAGGTGTTTCTGCCTCTGTAAGCTATAAACTGCCCCTCTGTGAGAGGAAGAGTCTGACTGCTAACACATGTGCACAGAGAAGTACAGATCTAGATAAAACAAATCTCGAATTGCCTGTCTCAGCTCGTTTTATATAGTGTCTACTACTGAACAACAAAGAGATGAAATTTTCTCCATTTTTTAAAATGGACCCTCCCTTATATAAAATGGGACATTGGCATTGGAATTGGCTGCATTGGTAGATGGGGAAAAATAATCCCCAGAGGGACAGAGAAGCCAGGAAGCATTAATCACATCAACAGTACAACTTTCAATCTGATACATATTCTCATGAAAGGAAGCCCGTGTAGGTGGGTCTATGTCTCCTGAAGTTATATGCCACATCTAGACATGTGATTGAGAGTCCTTCCCAGAGAACTATGAAGACAGTCTGGAAATTTCTAACAAAAAACCTTAACATTTGACAATTGCCCAGATTATTTAGGGGAAGTCATGTTACATATTAAACCTAAATAAAAATGGGAGCTTTCCAAACTTGTGTCCTTTCCCAAGAATTCCTGTTCATAGAATCTTGGAATCATAGAATGTTAGAGTTGGAAGGGACCTTGCAGGTCATCTAGTCTAACCCCCTGCACTCTGCAGAAGCACAGCCGATAGATAGCCCTACAACATACCCGAGAGATGGTCACCCAGCCTCCACTTGAAAACATCCATCTAAGGAGCATCCACCACCTCCTGAGGCAGTCTGTTCCACTGCTCAACCACTCTGACAGTTAGGAAGTTTCTCCTGATATTTAGCCAGTAACGACTCCCTTGTCATTTCCACCCATTAGATCTAGTCTTGCAATCCAGAGAAAGAGAGAATAGATCTGCTCCATCTTCTACATGACAGCCCTTCAAATACTTGAAGACTGCAATCATGTCCCCTCTAAGCCTTCTCTTTCCCAGGCTAAACATACCTAACTCTTTTAGCCTTTCCTCATAAGACTTGGATTCAAACCCTCTCACCATCCTGGTTGCCCTCTTCTGCACATGCTCGAGCTTGTCAACATCCTTCCTAAAATGATTATGAAGAAGAAGAAGTGGAAGAAGAAGAAGAAGAAGAAGAAGAAGAAGAAGAAGAAGAAGAAGAAGAAGAAGAAGACAACGACAACGACAACGACAACGACAACGACATCCAGCGGAGCATCCACCACCTCTCGAGGCAATCTGTTCACCACCTTCCTTTGACCACCTTATTTCTTTCCAGTTCTCACAAATACCATCTGTAAATTCAGTTCCATCAGTCCCCACAGAATGTTTCTTCGGGTGCTTCCAAGAAGTGCTTAACCCAAAAACAACATGAATGAAATCCATTTTTTGTCTAGGTTTGCCAGGTGGTTTTCTGGCAGCAGGGGCCCTCACTGAAAACAGAAAAATGTTGCTGGCAACACACTGATGTCACTTCCTGTGCACCAGGAAGTGTCATCACCACATCACCAGGGGATTCTAGGTACGCTCCGGCACTTGGGCAAAACTTGATAGTTTAACCATAGATTAATGGGGATGCACTGAAGTCACTGCATGGGGACTGATATCAGCATGTCGGGACGCTGCTGACCTTCCCCTCATATCCCGCCATTTCCCTCTCCCACCAGCTAGTCGTACAGCAGCACAAAATGCCCACTGGGGTGGGAGAATGGCAGCCCTAGATAGCCGTTATGCAAAGGAGAAGGAACAGAAAATATCTGTATCATAAGGGCCTGCATAAATTTGATTTCTTGGGGGCTCATACCTTCTACGATCCAATGAGAAGAAAGGTGGCTTGGATGGACTGTATTGTCTTTCCCTTTCAAGGTCTAATTCTATGAATTAAAATTAGGCACAGAAGTCATTGGGAAAGACATCAGGCCACCCATTAAGCTGGAAAAAAATGATTACATAGTTGTGGGCTGATGGACGGCACCCACATGCACCATCATCAGATCCATCCATGCAGTCCAGATCAATGAAAGCATGAGTCAAACCCGAATGACTACATCACGGGAGAAGTTGAGGGCAGGCGCTGGATGATTTGTGAACCAATCAGCACTTTGACCATGTGCCTTGATTCTGAAAACGAACATCGAGAGATGGTATAAAAGGTCCTCCTTCCCAGAGCTTTCTCATGCACTCGATAACTTGCATCGACATCTTCTTCAAGAGGGTGAGTATGAGGGCATCTATTCTCTTTGCTATCAGAGTATCCCTAGGAAAAACGGAGAGGCCTTCTCTGTCAATTTGGTGTAGTGGAGCCAGTTTGGTGTAGTGGTTAAGTGTGCGGACTCTAATCTGGGAGAACCGGGTTTGATTCCCCACTCCTCCACTTGCACCTGCTGAAGTGACCTTGGGTCAGTCACAAGCTCTGGCACAGCTGTCCTTGAAAAAGAGCAGTTTGTGTCAGAGTTCTCTCAGCCCCACCCACCTCACAGGGTGTCTGTTGTGGGGTGGGGAAGGGGAAGGGAAAGGAGTTTGTAAGCCGCTCTGAGACTACAAGTGAAGGGCGGGGTA
>NW_015167143.1:114220-119029 GCF_001447785.1 Gekko japonicus | reverse complement strand
TTCTTCTTCTTCTTCTTCTTCTTCTTCTTCTTCTTCTTCTTCTTCTTCTTCTTCTTCTTCTTCTTCTTCTTCTTCTTCTTCTTCTTCTTCTTCTTCTATATCTTCCCGGTGAACAACAGGGAAGCATAATTTTTAAAACAAAGGGAAGAGATATGGTCCAGTTCCTATCTCTCCCCTGCAATCAACATGCCATAGTTTGTTTAGACAATGCATACGTTGCCTCTCTGGAGAACCCGCTTGAAGGGGATTACAAATTAAAACTTGATGAAATGTTAACGCAGATGTTAAAATGTTAGAATTAGCAAAGTTCCCACCTGGTTGCCCTCTTCTGGGTATTAGCACTGTAAATTAGTAACAGTGATTGACCTGGGCAGATGCTCTAGCTACAGTTATAGAAGAACCTCTTTAAAAAAAAAAGGAAAAAAAAGTAAAACCAGATATTTCATTAATGCAGATTTTGTGCTTGGCCACTCGGCCATGATCCAGTGGTCTGGGCCATCTAGCCCAGTAATGTGTGCTCTTACTTCCTTTGTTTTTTTCTGAAATATTGGCTGGGTGGCTTTCCCAGCCCACTTCCTGAGATTCTTTCAAATGGACATGCTGGGGATTCTTTTGATCTTTTGTATGCAATTTATATCATTCTTCTCCAAATCATGAAAGTTTAAACACAGTCTTTTCAAGGCTGTAGGTATGTATTTAAATAGAAGTTTACTCTTAATTAGAGCACCTAGCAGCCTAGGAGTAGCACAACATGTCTTGAAGTCTGAACCTCAAAGTGAACCTTCGAAATTTGCTTTGTCTGTACAGTTGCATCTAGAAAAACCAGATTAATCAGCGAATGCATCTCTTAATAGGGATCAAATTGCCCATGGATTATGGCAGACTGTTACTTTTATTGCTTCTTCTTTGTTGTTTCCTAATCATTAGCATTACCCAGTTTGGTGTAGTGGTTAAGTGCGCAGACACCAGGTTTCCCCACTCCTCCACTTGCACCTGGCTGGATGACCTTGGGCAAGCCATAACTCTGGCACAGCTGTTCTTGAAAAAGAGCAGTTTCTGTCAAGAGGTCTCTCAGCCCCACCGACCTCACAGGGTGTCTGTTGTGGGGAGGGGAAGGGAAAGGAGTTTGTAAGCTGCTCTGAGACACCTTTGGGTAGTGAAGGGCGGGGTATAAATCCAATCTCTTCTCTTCTTCTTCTTCTTCTACCCCTCTGTGCTTTCACATAAAAGGATCTGACTCCTTCACTTGCATCCAGTGAAAATTCATACAACGAGCACCCTCAAGCCAAATTGAATGGATGTCTTTCCATCGTGTTCCTGCTTCACATGTTATCATGAGTTTGTGGTGGGTTGGATGGCCCACACCCTTCTGTTCCTGAATCTCTGAATCAGTCCCGTCTCTCATTCTCTACTTCTTTAAGACTATCAGAAAATATGAATTTCTTAAAATGAACAGTAACGATTACAAAAATAATAATACGGGCCATGCTGAGGCTGTGGATTCCTTTAATAGCAGTGCCATGTACATTTAAGCATGAGTATTTAGTCTCAAAATGACACTTCACCTTCTCTCTCCATCTTGTCCTCCAGCGTTACCCAGAGCACAGAAATATGAGCCAACAACAACAGAGAGGAGCCAGCTGTTGCTGCTGCAGCTGTTGTGGTGGTGGAAGCGGCGGCCGTGGTGGGTGCTGTGGTGGAGGGTCTTCCGCAGCTCTGCAAAGCCAGAGAAGTGGAGGATGCTGTGGAGGTCGAAGTGGCGGAAGCGGTGGCTGCTGTGGAGGTAGAAGCAGAGGAAGCGGCGGCTGCTGCGGGTGTTGTGGCGGCTGCTGCGGTGGCAGAAGCGGCGGTGGCTGCTGTGGAGGCGGCTATTCTCAACAGCAGCAGCTGAAAGTCCCTTCCCAGAAGCTGAAGTAGATGCCTTCAAGATGAATCAGAAGGACAATGCATGTTATCCTCCACACAATGCAAATCCCTTCTTTTTTTGCAAGATGTGTTTGACTCACGACTCCCAATCCTGTCTGGATGTTTTGGTTTGTGAATAAAAAAAGTTAATACCGTGCAAACGAATGTGGTTTGTGGTCTTTCATCCTACTTCCACTGAATCACACATGTGTTTAAATCTACACACGCAAACAAGTATACTCCAGGGCAAGCCTACTTTCTTCGTTACCAACCCACCATTTATGGCAGCCCACCAGGGGTTCGAGAAGCCCTGTGCTCTTTCTGTTGCCCAAAAGGGACTGTAAAATTAAAGAATAATGTGTACAATGGAGAGAGAGGTGCAGACCCTCATCGAAATTTTGGACAACTGCTCTTGTTTCATGGATCTTCAGCAATGTTCAGAATGCATCAACTGAATGAGATCTCTCACTCACCTAGGTGCCTTACATTTTGAGGAAGGGCAAGTGGCGAAAATGTAGCATCTAAGGGCTGTGTTCTTTTGACTTATCTGAATGTGTTTTTGAAAAAAAAAAGGTCTAATTGACAGCATATCATACCAATGAATTGCTGGCAGGTAGCAGCTGATTTGTGCGGCCTTTTTGGGTTTTCAAGGCACAAGATGTACAGAGGTCCCGGTCACATGGGCCGTAAAATGTGGGGGGGAAGCGTGACAGTTTGGCCCGGAGCAAAATAATGTGCAGCCACCCGATCACACATTTTGTCGAGGTCCCGTGGGTAGGGGCGAGGTGGCGATCACACAACGATCCTGCAGCACGGCAAAGAAGTGGTGCGGTGCGATCTCACCAACGGCATGCACGATTCTGCGGAGCAGCAGAACTTTCTCTTTCCTCTTCGTGCGCATGTGCCGTTCGGTGCTTGTGCGCATCCTGTGGAGACTTGGGAAAAAAACCGTTTGCGATGAGACATGGGCAGGGGTCGGATGCCACGGACTACCACCGGAAATGCGATCAGACACCAGCCCTTGCCCCGCGGTTTCCGGAAACTTATACCTCAGGGGTACTAGTTTTTAACTCTGCATATTCGGCAGGAGGCCTTGGGTTCGCCACGGGAGCTCTACGCTTCCCAGATGTTGCAATGTGATCGCGCCCAGAAAATCCGCCTATCATCCGTCTCAGTAGCGTGGCTAATGCTCCGTGTGACTGCAGCCAGAGATGGTTTGCCATTGCCTGCCTCTTCACAGTCATCCTGGTTTTCCTTGGTGGTCTCCCATCCCAATATGGGAAACGACGTTCCGGTCATTGAAACAGGGTTCAAAGAAATGAATGACATTCTCCCTAGGGATCCCAAGTTGACAGGGCGGAAGATCTGTCCCATTAATACATTTTAATGCGTTGAAAAGACCAGTTGAAACCTTCTGCAGCATGATATCAAATAATCCGATCCTTTCTTGCAGGTAAAACTTATGCTAAAGAGATAGGTAGAGGAACCGGTTTAAACGCTGGCAAACCCAGTCCCCTCTGCAATGTTCCTTCAGTGCAGAAAACCTAGATACCTGAAAAAAGAGAGTTTTAACAGAGTTTTAATTTGGAGCAACTAGCAGGTGGTGTGATTTTGTGGCTATTAATTAGCCACTGGCTGCTGGGTCCAGGTTGCTTTCCCCAAGATGAGCTGCAGAGGGCACTCTTGTAAATCATTGACCTTAACAATCAGCAGAACAATCTAGAATTGCAGCAAATGATTTTATCTACATTAGGGCAAATTCCACGTGGAGGCCAAAAGAGTCCTGCAAGGTATGACAATTGCGTGAACCACCAGCACTGCTCTAGTGGCTTCTGTTTTGCGCATGCGCGTGCATGTGTGTGCCACTTCCACCCTGTCATTTTTGTCACTCTTTTGTCTGTATTGCTTTGGTCCCCCCCTCCATCTTTCCACATGTGTTTTGCTCCCTCTGGGATTACTAGAGAGAGCAAAACACATGGGGGGGAACCCTGAAGCTATAGGGACAAGCGAATGACAGATTCACAGTACAGAAGTGACCTCTATCTCTCTTTGTCTCTGAGTCTCTCTCTGTCTCTCATTCTCTGTATAGATGGATGGATACAGATATCGATGGATCTGTCTCTATATATCTACATCTCTCTGTCTTTGTCTCTTTATCTGTCTCTCTCTGTCTCGCTCTCTGGAGAGCCAGTTTGGTTTAGTGGTTAAGTGTGGGGACTCTAATCTGGGAGAACCGGGTTTGATCCCCCACTCCTCCACTTTCACCTGGCTGGATGACCTTGGGCAAGCCATAGTTCTGGCACAGCTGTCCTTGAAAAAGAGCAGTCTCTGTCAGAGTTCTCTCAGCCCCACCCACCTCACAGGGTGTCTGTTGTGGGGAGGGGAAGGGAAAGGAGTTTCTAAGCCACTCTGAGACTCCAAGTGAAGGGCGGGGTATAAATCCAATCTCCTCCTCCTCCTCCTCCTCCTCCTCCTATTCTTCTTCTTCTTCTTCTTCTTCTTCTTCTTCTTCTTCTTCTTCTTCTTCTTCTTCTTCTTCTTCTTCTTCTTCTTCTTCTTCTTCTTCTCCTCCTCTCTGTATAGATGGATGGATACAGATATCGATGGAACTGTCTCTGCATATCTACATCTCTCTGTCTTTGTCTCTTTATCTGTGTCTCTGTGTCTCTGTGTCTCTGTGTCTCTCTGTCTCTGAGTCTCTCTCTCTCTCTCTCTCTCTCTCTCTCTCTCTCTCTCTCTCTCTCTCTCTCTCTGGAGACCCAGTTTGGTGTAGTGGTTAAGTGTGCGGATTCTAATCTGGGAGAACCGGGTTTAATTCCCCACTCCTCCACTTGCACCTGCTGATGTGACCTTGGGTCAGTCACAAGCTCTGGCACAGCTGTTCCTGAAAGAGCAGTTTGTGTC